>NC_069499.1:829772647-830072647 GCF_027579735.1 Bombina bombina
GAGGAAAATTTTATTTTCAAATGTGAAATAGTTTTTGGTGAGAATGAAGTTGATTGCTTCCCCAATGAAGGAAATTTGTTCTTTTTTGATATTTGTATCTGATATAAGAATTTGGTTCACTGCACTTATACCTTTACTGTGTGGTATGGATGTGTACAGTGCAGTTACATCCAATGTTGCTAATGAGTAATTGTTATCCCAACGTGTGTCTTTCAATAATGTGAGTAGGTGTGGAGTGTCCCTTAGGTATGACTTAATTGTTGGTACCACGGGTTGTAAGAAATGATCCACATATTCTGATAAATTACTAGTTAAACTGTTTATACCAGAAATGATTGGGCGTCCAATTGGCTGGTGGGGTCTTTTGATAGTACTTCATAGGTCTCTGTATCTGACAGTATCCTGTTAGCTTCGCTGATATAATCACCTTTGTTTTGTATTACTATAGAACCACCTTTATCAGCCTCTCTAAATACTAGTGTTTCATCTTTACTCAGGTTCTCAACGATTTAGAGTCAATGTGTAAATCATTCAAATTGGACAACAAAAATCTGACAAACAAAGAAGAAAGAATTTTAAAGAACCTGAGTAAAGATGAAACACTAGTATTTAGAAAGGCTGATAAAGGTGGTTCTATAGTAATACAAAACAAAGGTGATTATATCAGCGAAGCTAACAGGATACTGTCAGATACAGAGACCTATGAAGTACTATCAAAAGACCCCACCAGCCAATTCACAGATGAATATGCCCAATTACTGAGAAATGCAAAGAAAGAAAACATTTTGGACGATGATGAACATAAATTCTTATCGACAGACATGATAAAAACCGCAGTATTTTACCACTTACCAAAAGTGCACAAGGACACTAATAATCCTCCAGGACGCCCAATCATTTCTGGTATAAACAGTTTAACTAGTAATTTATCAGAATATGTGGATCATTTCTTACAACCCGTGGTACCAACAATTAAGTCATACCTAAGGGACACTCCACACCTACTCACATTATTGAAAGACACACGTTGGGATAACAATTACTCATTAGCAACATTGGATGTAACTGCACTGTACACATCCATACCACACAGTAAAGGTATAAGTGCAGTGAACCAAATTCTTACATCAGATACAAATATCAAAAAAGAACAAATTTCCTTCATTGGGGAAGCAATCAACTTCATTCTCACCAAAAACTATTTCACATTTGAAAATAAAATTTTCCTCCAAAAATTCAGCACAGCAATGGGCACTAAGTTTGCGCCTAGTTTTGCCAACATGTATATGGGAGCTTTTGAGGACCAACACATATGGAAAAACAACACATTCTTGGAACATATAATCACATGGAAAAGGTTCATTGATGATATCATAATCATCTGGAACGGAGATGAAAAGCACTTTGAAGAATTTGTCCATCACATCAATAACAATAACTGGAATCTGAAATTCACTAATACATGGAGCAAGAAAGAAATACATTTTCTAGATATCACTATATTCATTGAAAATGAACAGATAGAAACAAAAATCTAAACAAAAGAAACCGACACAAATGGCTACTTGCACGCCACGAGCAACCATCACATGAAATGGATTAGTAATATTCCATTTGGTCAGTTTCAACGAATAAAAAGAAATTGCTCTAAAAATCAGGATTTTGAAGAAACAGCAAGTGTGCTTAAACAAAAGTTTTATAACAAAAAATATAACAGGAAAATAGTAGATAAAGCATATGAGAGAGTAAGCAAAATAGACAGAGATAATCTACTTAACTCGAAAAAAACAGAAAATAAAAATAATACAGATATTGATTACACTACCTGCCCCAGGTTTATCACCACATACAATAGTGGAGCCAAAAACATTGAAAAAATATTGAATAAGCACTGGCATCTGCTCAGGAAGGATCCCTTCCTAAAGGAAACACTACCAGAGAAACCGAAAATTACCTATAAGAAAAACACAAATCTTAAAAATATACTAGCTCCCACTAAACTAAAAACTAAAAAAGCATCAACTCAGGGAAATTGGCTAGAAACCAAAACTAAAGGTTTTTACAAATGTAACCGGAAGAATTGTGTGTGTTGCGAACATATCAGTAAAAACAAGGAAGAAAACAAATGGATCACGGATAATGAAAAAAACAAATTTGAAATCAGTAGTTTGATGAACTGCAAATCCAAATTTGTTGTCTACCAATTAACCTGCAGCTGTAATAAAATATATATAGGTAGAACGAAAAGAACACTGAAGACTAGATTTTTAGAACACACAAAAAACATCACCAGTGATAAACCAGAGTATGGCATTGGTACCCACTTCGAGGAATTCCACGAAAAAAGTGTGGAAGGCCTAAAAATTAAGGCCATTGAACACATTCCATACAGAGTAGGAGAAAATAGGTTACTCCAGTTAAGAAAGAGAGAAACATACTGGATTCATAAATTAAAAACCAGGAAACCATATGGCCTGAATACTGATATAGATCTAGCAGCCTTCCTTTAAAGAATTAAAAACACCAAGAATCTATTACATTATTATTCCTATTGATTTCTTACATAAATATGTATAAACATAATTACATATACATACATATCCCTACATTTTAATCTGCTAATAATACTTTAGGTTATCCAAATTTTATTTTATTTATCTCTTTTTCCATATTTTATAATTTATATATAAAAATTAAATTTTTTTATGATTCCAATTATCCCTATTTTTATAACCACGGATTATCCACTATTTTCTTTTTTCTTTTTTTATCCATTTTATTTTTCCACATAAACCAATGTTTTGTAACTATTCCCCGTTATCGAAAAAAATGCCCTTTGTATACCAAAAATATATATCGGATCAATTAGATCCTCCTTCCTCCGTATCAAATAGCTTGATGCTATTTAAGGGTACCCAGGATGCTAATAGATCCATTAGCCTCTGATGAAGTGAGCTGATACGCTCACGAAACGCGTAAGGCACGTGACGCACGTTCGTGACGTCACTTCCGGAATTCCGATACACACGCCGAGACCTTGTCACTAGCTGCACCGTGCAGCGTTGGTGGTCTCAGCTGCTTTTTTCAAATCCTTTTTCGATCCCCAGGACCCTTCCATTGGGCACCCATCCTCAGCTTTATATTTATAGTAAGTAAATCCGCCACTCACTCGGCACCATATTCCTTCGTGCTGCCTGGCCACTATTTAACCCCATTTTTTTCGTTCAATATTATTGTTTTTAACTAGTTTGGCTATTATCATATGTTTTTTATATACTTTTTATCTGTTAAATTTTATTACACATATTTGTATACACCTTTTTTATATATTTTTAAGAGTACAATAATAAATTATAACTGTTTTTAAATACTCTTGTTTATTTCTTCATATCCACGCATATATATATTTTTTCATATTTTCCTTTTTTCCTTTTTCATCATTATATATCCTTTTTCATCATTATATATTTTTTTGGTTATCAGCTTATATTAAATAGGAACTTCCTTCCTCTTTACCCTCTGTCCACATATACAGTGTGGTAAGAATTGGAAGTTCCCACAAGCAGCCTCCGTTTGATATTATGAGATATTAATATATACATAAATATCCTTTTGGGTGCATAAGGGCTGATGCTGTATCTGGTAGTTCCAACCCCTTACAAAACATCTTAACATAACTACTTAACTTATAAATAAAGACACGACACAGATAGCTGGGATTTAAAGACCATAACGATGGTCATATTTATTAACAAATATTAACTTGACTTCAACGGAAGTCATTCAAATATTTAACCTGTGGCAGCATTCGAGGCCTAGTAAAATAATACTATTAGCTCCATATGACAAGAGGTCGCAGCCAGATGTTGTGGAATTGCAAATGCCAAGGGTGGGCCGCAAATGTGGCCCCACCCCATTCCGTCTAATAGGCGCGGACGTCCTAAAGGATCTTCAGCCAGCAGACCCGCGGGGCGGGCCCCCCAGGTCACGACCTGAGGACATCACCCCCGCCCATTAGCCCGACTGTCACCTCTGCAGACTCTGCCCTCAATTGTTGATGGCTACGACCTCCCGCCATTAGGAGATACGTGGATGTTATGATGCGCTTCAGCCTCTAAGGCTCTGGTATGGCCAAGCCCTGCAGCAAAGCTCATCCAGGAAGCAAATAAATTACGGCTAAGGTCTTACCAAGACTAGGTCAACTAACCCCATCCCTGCCTTTTGCATCTAAAGGACCAGCAACCCGTCCGGGAAGCCATCTGCCTGAATGACGCCAAGTATGTTGCCTTAGCAACTACTTAATTAACCATTAACAATAGGGTTGGGAGGGAGGGAAACTTTCTCCTTGCAAAATCCCAGGTGGAAGAGGCCAGATTGTTCCAGAACTTCCTTTATATTAGGTGAGCCTAAGACCTCCCCTCACCTTGCAACATTGTTGCTACTACACTGCACTGGGATTTTCCACTAGCCTGTCAGCTCATCCCTTAACTCCATTACAGGAGACTCTGCTACCTTTCATTCCCCTAAGGGCTGATGCTGTATCTGGAAGTTCCAACCCCTTACAAAACATCTTAACATAACTACTTAACTTATAAATAAAGACACGACACAGATAGCTGGGATTTAAAGACCATAACGATGGTCATATTTATTAACAAATATTAACTTGACTTCAACGGAAGT
The DNA here is from genome assembly GCF_027579735.1 of Bombina bombina. Lineage (NCBI taxonomy): Eukaryota > Metazoa > Chordata > Amphibia > Anura > Bombinatoridae > Bombina > Bombina bombina. Next base: position 829,777,331 of record NC_069499.1, read on the forward strand.
CATTCAAATATTTAACCTGTGGCGGCATTCGAGGCCTAGTAAAATAATACTATTAGCTCCATATGACAAGAGGTCGCAGCCAGATGTTGTGGAATTGCAAATGCCAAGGGTGGGCCGCAAATGTGGCCCCACCCCATTCCGTCTAATAGGCGCGGACGTCCTAAAGGATCTTCAGCCAGCAGACCCGCGGGGCGGGGCCCCCCAGGTCACGACCTGAGGACATCACCCCCGCCCATTAGCCCGACTGTCACCTCTGCAGACTCCGCCCTCAATTGTTGATGGCTACGACCTCCCGCCACAAGAGACAGGCACTCCCACATAAACCGGGCTCTTGCCGCCACCCGCTAAATATTTCTAACCAGAGCCATTTTGAGGTCCGCCAGGAAGATCGCCAGCCCTTCATCGGACAGGTGCACCCCGTCCGGGCGATACAGCCCTTTTTTGTCCGCTGAGATCAGTTCATGGCGGACCACAAACCCCCTACCTCTAGTACTGCTCTACCCAGCTCCCTGTTAACTTTTTTTCTAACCCTATATGCTATCCTAGGTGTGGGAAAATATCTCCAACGCAGCTGGGGGATTATGTTGGACCAAGCCAGCCTAACCCCCGGGAACGTGGTACAGATCCACTTGACATCCGACCTCATCGCATTGATGAGGTCCAGAGCCGGTGCACTCCCTATATCATTTCCCCCCATGTGAAGGAGGATGATGTGGGGCTGTCCCCATCTATGTCTGGCATTCTGGAGGAGGGCAGGCAAACCATCCCACTGTAAGCCTCTACGGCCCAACCACCGTATTGATGCCTTAGACGTCGGAATCCCCAACTGCTGCCCCTCAGGAAGAGAATGGGCCTTCAGTGCCGCCCAGTGCACGTAGGAGTGCCCTATTATCCAGACGCGAGAAGGACCTGTAGCCACACCTGAAAAACGGATTACATAGTCAATCACCTAAGACTAAAATTAAACAACACAACCAGAACAACTGTAAAGCGCCTGTTTCCTTACTCCTACAACGAATACCCCCTATGCCTCAGCTGGGGGGCGCACGTAAGACTTGTAACATTGGGACCTCCATCTGCCCAACTTCTGTATGCGTTCTCCCTTCCAACCTAGCGCCGCCGCGCTGGTGGCAGCCCCTATTCGGAAGGAATGGGGGGCGATTCTACAGTTCCCCAAACCTGCTGCAAGCGCTACCTTTCTGAGCACGGCTGCGAACTGGTACCGGGAGAGATTCGATCCGTCGGAATGCACTAAGAACTGGGCGGGGCCCCGCGGTCGCTGCGCCATGTAGGCCCTTGTACTCACAACCGGGCAGACGCCCGATGCTGAGGGAGTCAGAGTGATCCACACCCCTTTCCCCTCCTGGTCAGTCTTCGAGTGCGGGATAAACAATAACAAATTATCGCCCGCCAGTTTGACATGAGCCAACTGCATACCCGCGTTAACCGCATCCTTTGAGGTTGCGACCAGCTCGCCCGGCCTGAGGGCTGCAAAGAACGCCAAGGAGAATGCGCACTGAAACAGTTCTCTTTCGCCGGGTTCGACGCAAATGCCCTCGATTGCGTCCAACAGCTTGGCTAGCCTACAAAATGTGACAGGTTCGCGCGCATCTTTCGCTCTACCCTCGAGCCTTCCCCAGCCCTTAATCACTTGCTTCACCAGGAAACCTTTCGTGATGTTGGGCCACTCTAGCATATTGCAAAAGAAGGAGATTGCAGCTATTCTATTGGATATAGCGCCCTTCGAAGTCCCTTGCCCGTGTTTCTCTGCCAGCCACTCCAAGAACAGATCCCTCGAGACCCTTTCCGGCGCTGCGCCCTGTTCGTGACAGTAACTTACCCACTCGCCCCAGTGCTGTGAATAAGCTCTCCACGTATTCGGCGCCAGGGACGCCCTCACTAGGTGCCCTATGGACCTCCCTGCCCCGCCAACTGCCAAATAGAGTGGGGACAAGGTAAGCCAACTGCTGCTGCGTTAGGGGCCAGTCTGCAAAACTGCTCCCATTGAAACCTCGAGAGTGCGTCCGCCAGGGTGTTGTTGACCCCAGGAACGTGCCTCGCGGAAAACTGAATATTGTATTGCAAGCACCTCAGCACTAGCTGTCGCAAGTACCTAACAACTACCGGTGACGACGCAGACAACCTATTTATGGCGAACACAACGCTAGCGTTGTCTGTCCAAAACACGATGTATCTATCCTTTAACGCCGGCCCCCAGAGCTCCATGGCCACAACTATGGGAAAGAGCTCCAAAAGTGTCAAGTTCCTTGTCAGACCGACTTGGACCCATGACAGGGGCCATGGCTCGGCGCTCCATTGCCCATCCAAATAGGCGCCATAACCCGCCGCTCCAGCTGCATCCGTCAGCAGGTGCACTGTCTGACTGGAAACCCTAGGAGCGCGCCAAAGCAGTGTTCCATTGAAACCCTGCAGGAAGTGCTCCCATACCTTCAAGTCTTCCCGCATGTCTTCCGAAACCACCACTTTACGTGCCCCGTGCGGAGTGGAGAGCAAAGCTTCCATCCTCCTGTTGAACACGCGACCCATGGGTATAATTTTGCACGCAAAATTGAGTAAGCCTAGCACTGACTGCAGCTCCCTCAGGGGCATGCTCTTTGCTGCCCCGGCTTTGCGCACTGCTGAGAGCATTGCTTCCACCTTGTCAGCTGGAAGACGACATAGCCTTGCAGCAGTGTCAATTTAGATCCCCAGGTACGTGAGTCTTGTACAGGGGCCCTGTGTTTTTTCCTCAGCTAGTGGCACTCCAAATTTTGACATTAGCCCTCGCATTACTGCGATCAGCCGATCACATTCGCGTGTGTTCGCGGCGCCAACCAGCAGGAAGTCGTCCAGGTAATGAGCGACTATTCCCCCACCGGCCGCCGTGATGATAGCCCAGTGCAAGAATGAGCTAAACTCTTCAAAATAAGCACACGATAGCGAGCAACCCATGGGCAAGCATTTGTCGATAAAATAATTCCCCTCAAATTTACACCCCATCAGTCTGAAAGATGCTGGGTGTATAGGGAGTAACCGAAAGGCAGACTCGATGTCCATTTTGGCTAGCAGCGCGCCCGGACCCGCCGTCACTACTAACTCCAACGCCTGGTCAAACGATTGGTAAGACACCGAGCTTATCAGGGGGTCTATTGCGTCATTGACGGAACCCCCTTTCGGATAGGACAAATGCTGAATCAGGCGAAACTTCCCTGGTTCCTTTTTGGGGACCACCCCTAGAGGGGAAATAACAAGGTCAGGGATGGGAGGTTGCTCAAATGGACCAGCAAATCTTCCCAAAGCAATTTCTTTGCTCAGTTTCGCCCTAACTTCGCCCGGCATTTCATAAGCCGACTTTAAATTCTTATGCGACGAGGACCCCGTTACCAACCCCAATGTTGGTATCTTGAAACCTTCCGCAATCCCCGCCAGTAGGTTGGCAGCCGAAACCCTGTTCGGGTAGGCCGCCAGCCAAGGTCTAATGGCGTCCAGCTTCAGGGGTGTTGGAGCTCTTTGGTCCAGCCCCCCCCGATTTTGCCCCACGGAAGGCTCCTCCGTCCCTCCGCTTCGGGCATTCAACACCTGGGTGTTGACCGCTGCAGTACATGCAGGCGTGCCGAAAGGAACAAGAAGCGCCCTTATCGCATTGCTTCTCGTTGTACTTCCAACACTCCCTGCCCCGACGCTTGATGATGCTCGGAGGCCTCTGGGGCCCTGTCCGCAGCATCGATCCCCCTGCCCCCCCTTTTTCCGGTATGAGCAGGGACCACAAGTCCAAGTCTTTCACCCCAGTTCAAAACTGGATTCCCAACCATTTTCCTCCTAAACTCACTATCATAAGCACGCCACATGCCTTCCCCATACCTATTATAGATACATTCTATTATCTCAGCGTACTTAATCACGTCTACCGCGGCCTCCGGCCTCTGTTCGATGTAGCAGGAGGAGAATACCCTAAAGCACCGCCTCCACTCATCAAATGTATCTGGGCGCTGGATCTTCTTCGGTCCAGTCCCATCCTCGCTACGCTCTTTGTCGCGCTGCGCCTCTAGCGACAGCTCGAACATATTGACGTATTTGTGATCGCGAATTTTCTGTATCGTTTTGGGTTTGAGATGCGCATGCAGGCAGTGTATCTTGCAGGGATAAGAGTCCCCCTGCAGAGCCACCCTTCTGTCACTAACTGATATGTCCCGCGGCTGCGCCATGCTCTCGCCTCCCTGCGCGCTGCCGGCGGAGGCGGACACAGAGCTTCGACCCGCCAGCAGCGCAGGTTGCTCCATGCTACCTACGCCCTTAGCCTGATTTCGCTCAGCAACCAGCACCTTCAACATTTTAAACATGCGGCGCTGTCCCTTGCTATTTAGCCCTAATTTCTTCCCCCCATCTGAGTCTGAATCAGTGCTATAATCGGTGTCAAAGGTGCGTGACAGGTTATATAAATTTCTCTCACCAACAGCCGATGTGGAAGGTGTAGATGTCCCTGGTGTTGCCACCGCTGATCCTCCTGACGGCTGTACTGACAGTCCAGCTCCTGCTGGACCGGAGACCTCTGTCCTCTGCTGTGCAACCTGCGTGTCCTGTGGGGGAGAAACAAACAAGAGGGGAGTATCCAGGCCAGCCATGCGGCCCTCCTGCCTGCTACCCCCAACTGGGGTGGACGTACTAACCCCTGCCCCAGTCGAGATCCCTCTGGCCCTCTCCTCACCCCTGTCACCACTCCATTCATTCACTGACCCTGCAACAACGGGTGATGCACTGACCAGGTGTTCCCTGCCTGAGTGTATGCTCTGAACCCCTGCAGCTGTTGGTTGCCGTGACTCCCCCTGCGCCCTATCTGCGAGCACAGTCGCCCCCCTTTGGGGTACATCAGTATTGCCGGAACCCTCCCTGCTATACCACTGGCGCCCCAGCAATGCACTTCTCGCTCTCCCATATGCCTGCCTGGTAACCTTAGATCCCATGAGCCTCCCCCTATGCAAGCCGCGTCCTCTCTGCACTACAGTTGCCCTGTCTGTCATGCTAGGTGCTGCAGAGTGTAGCGCAGCGGAGCGGGCCTGCCCGGATACTCCCCCCTCACCTGTGGAGAGTACCCGGCTAGGCCTCTTTCTGGCCCCAGAAACGCGTCCATCCGCTCCATGTTCCAGCCGTGTGACTCTCGCGGCGCCGGAAGTGACGTCACGCGTGTCACATGACCGGCCGGAAATGGGCGCGCCAGACGCGAGGCCGCAACCGGAGCCTGCACTGGTAGTAGCAGGCTCTGACTGAGCCACCAATGACGAATGCGGTCCGGCGGGCGGGCGAGGACCCCCAGGCCCCACACCGCTCCCCAACTGAGCCACCACTGAAGCATCCGGTCCGGGCCCCAGGGACCCGGCCGGATGATAGGACACGCTAGGCCCCTGTGTAGTCCCGCTAGGCCCCGGGCCCACATGGGGTAAAGGAGGCTGTTGATGAGGGGCGCTAGGCCCCGGTTCAGCCTGACCCACTACCGGAGGCAACACAGCGGCCGTCAAGGCCTTAAACATGCCCACGATGGCCGCCGCTGCCACAGGAGACAACCCGGAGGCCGTGAGGGCCCCCAGGCCTGCCTCCAAAGCTTGGTCTAAGTTAGATGGGCCAGAGCTCACTGCACCCGCCTGTCCTGTAACCATAACAGTACCAAGGCCGGCGGGTGCAGGTTCAGGGGGTGGGGGTTATTTATTATAACATTGGGGGTTAACACAGGCAATACTGGCCTTGTTTCCGCCGGAGTCGGTGGCACCACATCCTCATCTTCCTCCTCTATTACAGGTGTACTCCTCAAGGATCTCCCAGGGGACTCCCTGAAGCGAATGGGCACCGCAGCACTTCTCTTTGATCTAGACATTTTCACTTGAAGAATGGCAAAACTTTCTCCTTGCAAAATCCCAGGTGGAAGAGGCCAGATTGTTCCAGAACTTCCTTTATATTAGGTGAGCCTAAGACCTCCCCTCACCTTGCAACATTGTTGCTACTACACTGCACTGGGATTTTCCACTAGCCTGTCAGCTCATCCCTTAACTCCATTACAGGAGACTCTGCTACCTTTCATTCCCCTATTTCTCTTGTCTCCCTTACATGTGCTTTGGTGTTTACACACACCATCCATTTCCACCCGTCGCTGATCGCTGGTCCCTGTGATCCAACAGGTGAGCATTTATTATTATTTAATTTCTCCTCAAATTGCCCTCATTCATCTGGGGATATCCCCATTTCTGTTTTCCTCCCTCCCATTTGCTTGTGAGGAACATCTTCTGCAAGCGCTATTAGAACACACTCTATTCCAATTCTCACCACTTTAGTCTCATTCAGGAGGAATGAGACATCACTAATAGCAGCAGGCATTGGACATCCTCAGAGAGCATTTCACTGCACTACTACTATTACTCTTGTTGTGGCGCAACTACCTAAAACCCTCTCTCATCGCATATATATATATATATATATATATATATATATATATATATATATATATATCAGTGACGTGCGGTGAGGTCAGAGGCAAGTGAGGCACTGGCTATGATATGCCCGAGAAGAAGCCAATATATGAACCATAGTGGTAGCTTAAATTGACGATTAAATTAGCAGGTTGCATAAGGGCAATTAGCATGATTGAACATGGTATTGCAAAACAGCTGCAGAGAAAAAAAACAGACAACTTTTTTGTTTTAAAAATAGAACTCTTTAATAAATAACATAGAACAAATTCGAACTGGTGGTGGGGTGTAATCATGAACACTTGAAACTGGGAATTTTTTGTAGCACTGCAGACATGTTTTCTTTTCTGTGGTCGGGCACCTACAGAGTCTCATTTATAAATAAAGTCCATTCGTCTTTCTTTTAAAACAAACTTTTCGGTTACTTTCTTGTAGAAATCCTCTTTGTCTTTAGCTTTTAACATTAAAAGTCTAGGTGTCTCAATAGACAAGAGTGCCAGTGAGGAAAGTCGACTCTGTTCAGTCCTATTGCGACTGTGGGTTTTTATTCTTTTCAATGTAGAAAATGATCGTTCTACAGAAGCTGTTGTAGCTGGCATTGTGAGCACCAGCTTGAATAATTTTACAGCCTCTGGAAGACCATTCATCAAATCATTCTCAATCACAAAATTGAGGAGCTGGAACGGTGATTTGCATTCAGTCCTTACTCTTTCTGCACTGTATAAGCCCACCAGATCACATTTGAGTCGAAGCAAATCAAAGTGCTTTCTGTATTTTCCTAGGCTTTGCAGTTTGGTGTCATCAAAATTTTCTGCAATTTCTTTAAGTTTTGTACAGTCAACCAAACTGAGAAACGATAGCTCCTCATAATGATCAAATCTGGCTTTCATCTGAACAATCACATTGTCCAGAATATTATAAAACATCCTTCTCCTTACATCTCTTATAGGCTGATTGCCTCTCTCATTCTCTGTGAGCCCAAATCTGACGCATCTGTCCTCAAATCGCTTATAGAAAGCGTCAAAGTCTTGTCTCTGGCGTTCCAGAAATGCCATTACTTCCCGAATTGACTCACAGCAGAATGCAACATCCATTACTCTATTCTGTAGTATAAGAAAGAGTCCGTCAGTTTTTAAGAAAATTTCCTCATATGCCATAAGTAGGAAGCAGGTTGATGCTTTATTCAGCCATTGTAGAAATCCTGAAGCAAGCAACGCGGTGTCACCCTCCCATTTCTCTTCATCATCAACTATAATCCCGAACATAGCACGCAGATCAGGTAGGTACATGTTGACCGTCTGCACTAGTCTGGAGTTTGTACTCCATCTGGTGGGTGCCGCTCTTGGTAAACGTTTCTTTACCACATCGTCCAGTAGGTGGGTGCGCTTGGTGGAGTGACTGAAAAAAGAGACAAGATGCTCCAGTTTTGAAAAAAATATTTTACACTCAGGCATACATTTTGCTGAATGCGAAAGCACCAGATTCAATTTGTGGGCATAACAATGGAAAAATGTTGCTTCTGGAACTTTTTCTTTTATCTTGGCCTGAACGCCATTAAGATCTGATGCCATCACAGCAGCTCCATCGTAAGTCTGACTGACCAGCTTTTGCAAACAATTGTATTTCTCCAACACTCCAAATACATAATTAGCAATAGCTGTTGCTCGTCTGTCAATCACTTCATCAAATCCCAAGAACGCCTCCTTAACCTCACAAGTCAACTCATTGTTTGTCACATAACGAAAAACTACAGATATCTGGGATTTGTTAGTGACATCAGTTGTCTCATCAACTTCAATAGCAACAAATGGGGTTGCATCAATCTCCTTTTTTATGTCATCTCTAATGACATCAGCGACTGATTCTATTAAATCATTTTGGATTCTGTTAGATAATCCAGTAAAAACTGTGGCTGTCTCCAAATGTGTCGCTAATTTGTCATGGATCTCTGCTATAAAATATACTACCTCCACATAGTTGCCACGATTCCAAGAGTTTGCACCTTCATCGTTACCACGAAATGCTAATTCCTGCCTTGCTAGGAGGACAGTTGTATTAATTAATTGTTTTAAAATCTCACGGTTTTCTTTTACTTTAGCATTGTGGTTGTTTATTTGTAATCTTCTCTGTTCGTTCAAAGCTGCATCAATCCTTACAGTTCCAAAGGTTTTAAAAGCTATTAGATTCTGGATGTGACTGAGTGATTTCTCATGTATATTGAGGCCCCTGGATAGATTTTTTAAATCTGCAAATCCTGTACTTGTCCAAATGGTGTCGGTAGTGGTGAACAGAAGGCATGGAAAACAGTAAAGGCGATTATTTGTAGCACAGCCACACAGCCACTCTTTTCTCTGATACCACTCTGTTTGAAAAGACCTTGTGATATTTTTCTGTGGCTGAACTAGTTCTTTAAGCTCAGGCATTGGTCTTCCATTATTTATGACTTCGCGTTTTGCTTGGAAATCCAGTCTGGAAAAATTCTTTAGATGTTCCATATTTCAAAATGGTAACTTCAAAGTGTACACCTGTCAAGAGAGAAAAGAAAAATTATAGGTAGAGAACAATAGAAAAAGAAAAGTGAATTTAAACATAAAAAGAAACATATTGTGTAAAAAACAGCAAATAACTTACTTTAGTTTGTGCCTAATGATCACATAGAAATTTTCAGTGTATCCATGTCCTCCTTAGTGAGATATGGAAGCTGACATCTGAATAATCTTCAAAAGTCATAGAACCCAAAAACATTATGCTCATGATTCAGACTACTGTGCATAATGCATATGATGCATGCAATGCTATTTGTGTTAGTAGGAACATAATGAAATGCACTAGTGTGAGCTAAACATATCAGATAAGACAATGAAAAGAGGTAATGTGCATTGTGCAGCAACCAATCAACAGCTGCTACGCTACCAGTAGTCCATTGCTGCTGCTTAGCTAGCTTTCCATTCCTCCTGACTATGATTTTCACAAAATGAAATATAATAAATGATATACAATAATAAATAGGAATATTACATATTTTGTCCTTTATTCTAGTAATGTAGTCCAGAAACAAGCTAGCACAAACAAACACAAACAAATAATATCCATAACAGCAAATAACGTCCAAACAGAAGCTGTTCATTCCAAAAAAAACCTAACACAAATGATTGAGTTTTACCTTAAAGGGACATGAAAAACAAAACTTCTCCTTCAGGATTTCAGTAGAACATACAATTTTAAGCTACTTTCCTGTTTACTTCTATTATCCAAAAAAATGTATTCTCTTGGTATCATTTGTTGAAGGAGCAGCAATGCACTACTGTTTTCTAACTGAACACATGGGTGAGCCAATGACAATCATTATGCATTATGCAATATGCAGCCACCAATCAGCCCCTAGAACCTAGGTTCTTTGTTGCTCCTGCGCTTACCAGGGATAAACATTTCAGCAAAGGAAAGCAAGAGAAGCAAGCAAAATGATTGTGGAAGCATAAAAATAAAATAGTATGTTATGTTATTGATTCAGCAATGGAAGTTTGTTTTAACCAGGGTTTTTTATTACAACATATCCCCCTTTTAAGATGCCACACAAAAAAGGTCATTTATGATTCAATACAAAATTCAAATTCTTGGGGGCTGTAATTATTATCAGGTTAATAATTCCATGTAATTTCATTAGTTGAGTAATACAGCCAAGCCTTCAAAGGCTACAGTTGACCCATTCAAAATGAGTAAGAAAAAAGCAGATACAGCACCAGACCAGTGCACTAACGTCACTCTGCAGTTCCATGAGTACATAAAAAATACATCTACATGTTAGTCATCAGACATGGACTAATCTTTTCTTTGAATGCATCATTCTATCTAGCATGTATTTAGTGTTTAATGTCCCTTTAATAAGAAATGTGACTTGATTTTGCCAATTTACAAAATGATTGCCACAGGGGGAGCTCTATTCCAACATCAAACTAAAGATATTTAGCTGCAAATCACATATTAATCCTAAATTCCTAACAGTAAACTGCAAAAACATTCACAAGATGGATGCTCATTCTGTAAATTTATTTTAGTAAGCATAAGCCGAGAACATTTAAGTAGCAATAGCAACATTGAATATGCAAGCAAAGAAAATAAATAATTAAAGTGAATTTCACTTTATTTATTTTCTTTGCTTGCAAATTCAATGTTGCTACTGAAATCCTCTCTGCTTACTACATTATTTTTACAGAATGAGCTGCCATCTTGTGAATTTGTGCAGTTAATTTTTACTATATTATAGGCAGAGTAGTAGTAGCCTCCCCAGTCCCCCTCTGATGTTAAACTTTGTGTATGACCCGGTCAGTGTTGAAACTTGCTTGCTATGCTATGTTCTCTGGCTGCTGCCCTTACTAATATAATGAGCAGCCAGTTGTGATTTTGTGCACATTAAATATTATAGGAAGAGAAGTGGCTGCCCCTTCTGATGTTTAAGTGTCTGACTGTCACGGTCAGACACTTAAAGTTTAACATCAGAGGGGGCAGCCACTTCTCTGCCTTAATATATTTTACTGCAGTGTGTTCACAAAATCACAAGATGGCTACTAAACATTCTGTAAAATTTATTTAGTAAGCAGAGAAGATAGCATAGCAACTAGCAAGTTACAACACTGTTACACTGAACAGGACAGGTCAGAGTCAGACACAAAGCTTAACATCAGAGGGGACAGCCACTTCCTGCCTATAATATATTAATGACATGTGCACAAAATCAGAAGATGGCTGCTCATTCTGTAAAATATATTTAGTAAGCAGCCAGAGAACAAGAAGGAACATAGCATAACAACTTAGCAAGTTACAACACTGACCAGACACAAAGTTTTACATCAGAGGGGGAGGCCACTACTCTGCCTAATGCCTATAATAAATTCTTTATTATGTGCACTAAATCACAAGATGGCTTCTCATTAAAATATATTTATTAAGCAGCCAGAGAAGTAGAGAACATACCATTAGGATAGCAACTTGCAAGTTTTGCTTAATAAATGTATTTTGTGTATGACCTGGTGGTCAGTGTTGTAAGTTACATTTATTAAGCAAATAAGCACAAAATCACAAAATGGCTGCTCATTAAAATATATTTCTTATTTTAATATATTTATTAATAGTAAAAGTTACACTACTGAGTCAGTAGTGTAACTTTTACTATTAATAAATATATTAAAATAAGAAATATATTTTAATGAGCAGCCATTTTGTGATTTTGTGCTTATTTGCTTAATAAATGTAACTTAAGTTACAACACTGACCACCAGGTCATACACAAAATACATTTATTAAGCAAATAAGCACAGCACAAAATCACAAGATGGCTGCTCATTAAAATATATTTATTAAGCAGCCAGAGAAGTAGAGAACATACCATTAGTTAGGATAGCAACTTGCAAGTTTTGCTTAATAAATGTATTTTGTGTATGACCTGGTGGTCAGTGTTGTAAGTTACATTTATTAAGCAAATAAGCACAAAATCACAAAATGGCTGCTCATTAAAATATATTTCTGATTTTAATATATTTATTAATAGTAAAAGTTACACTACTGAGTCAGTAGTGTAACTTTTACTATTAATAAATATATTAAAATAAGAAATATATTTTAATGAGCAGCCATTTTGTGATTTTGTGCTTATTTGCTTAATAAATGTAACTTAAGTTACAACACTGACCACCAGGTCATACACAAAATACATTTATTAAGCAAATAAGCACAGCACAAAATCACAAGATGGCTGCTCATTAAAATATATTTATTAAGCTGCCAAAGTTGGGAAGTGAAACAACAACAACATACTTAGATATAGATAGCATAGCCAGCAACTTGAAAGTTTAATAAATGTATTTTGTGTATGACCTGGTCAGTGTTGTAACTACTTACAACACTGACCGGGTCATACACAAAATACATTTACTAACTAAGCAAATAAGAGGATCAGACTGCGTCACTCACAACACAAGTGTTGAGTGTTTCTAGTTGAAAACACAGTAACACACAGGCACTTCAAATTTAAGCAGAGGGGGGGCAGGCCAGGCAGGCACCCACCACTACCCGGTCCAGACCCAGTATATTTTTAACTTACAGTATCATTATACTGATTTTTTATTGTGAGGCTTGGGGTTAACGTTGTATAACTTGTAAGTTGTACACTTGTACTGCAAGTGTACAACTTACAAGTTATACAACGTTAACCCCAAGCCTCACAATAAAAAATATACATATGATTATGATATGATATTAGTTTACAAAACTTTACAGGCAGCAGGCTGTACTAGTACACTAGCTAGTGCTACTGATCATCACATCACACTATCACACACGGCTGTCATTCTTGATGACTTACTTGTGTGAGTGTGACAGACTCAGTGTGACCCCACTTCGGCTCCTTCCTTCAGCAGATGAGTGCGTTACTGGCTGCGGTGACACTCAGGCTGAGCTGAGCGACAGGTCCTCCTCGCGGTCAGGCAGGGGCAGCAGCGATAGATATGCGGTGTCTGAGACTGTGAGAGAGTCAGTCGGGCAGCCTACTCCTCCACTATTCGCTACTTGGCTCAGAGGTGTCAAGCAGGGAATGAGTGGCACTCTGTGACTGGCTGTTGTTCCCGCCGCCGCCGCCGCGCCGCTCTTCCCTTGCGCATGCGCAGAAAACCTCCGTCTCAGTTCTAGTGCAGCAGGGCCAGGGAGTCAATCAACAGTAACACCAGTGTTGATTGGATGAGCGTGAGCCGGTCTCCCAGGCAACAGTCGAGGCCTCATGAGAGATGCCTCATATAGTTATTTTCTCTGCCGCACTGCTCCTGCAAATCACCACCGGGTGATGCTGCAGAGCAGCTAGATATCAAAACACAGTAGAAATATTGCGCAATAGAGAAACACCAGAACCCAGTGCCTCTCTATTGCGCAATATTACTTTGACAAGTCAAAAAAAAAAAAATTTCACTTTTTTTTTTTTTTTTTTAATAAAAATCTCTATTTGGTTTTTTTGGCCCAAATGGCAGGTGCGGCACTGCCTCACCTGCCTCCAATGAGTGCACGTCACTGATATATATATATATATATATATATATATATATATATATATATATATATATATATATATATATATATATATAAGTGTGTGTCTAAATATTAGATATTTGCATGAGAGAAATTTTCAGTTCGGGTGAACCTTTCGTTCCAGATACTCCAAATACTTCTGATTTCAAATATTTGGTGCCCTTGCTGTCCGATTTTCGTCTTGTTTTAAACTAAATTTGTGGAACATTTATATTCATTTGTGTTTAATTAATTTCCATGCACCATTGCTACAGGTGAAAAAGTTTACCTGTAGTGACTAAAATACCTGTGCATGCATCTTTCTTCAAACCCACTTTCTTATTTCAAACTTTTACAAGTGCTGTTTAGTGAAGTTCTGCCTCTTCACATTGGGGGCCGCCATTTTGAGCTTTAAACATTCTTCTACCACGTGACAGAAGTGGGCACATTCACAGATCATTCATAGATCAGCTGCAGATCTACATTTTTGCAAAGGTTGGACTTCTTTAAATTATCCCTGAGGGCTTTAATATATTTCTTATGTAACTTTTCAACTGTAAAACAAACTACAAAAATGTAGCTCCTCTGCTTTCTAATGTGAGCCAACACAAAGTTTAAGGTACAGCCATCACAAAACTCCAGCACTAATCAGTATGTGTGCCAAGATGGAGGAACCCAGTATAAAGATGCAGAGTTTACCAACTTGCTTTTGTAATATGTTCAAATAAGAGACAGCTTTAAAAAGAGTTGCAGGAACAGAAAGAAAACTATTGCTTGGTGAGTCATACTACGGTAGTTATACCCTGCAGTTAATTGTCCCTTTAATAGTCATTGATATCTCTTTGTATTGGTTTGTCTATTTCCCTCAAAAATAAGAAGAAAAAAAATCTTGAACAAAGACTAAGACTTATGGCTTCACCTAACTGAATCTTCAAGAGTTTAATTTCTCACTTCATTCTTTTCATGTTTATTTCTAAATAATTAAAGCACCATAATCTTTGGTACAACATTTTTAGCCAAGCAATACATTTTACTAAAATACTCAATTCTCACAGAAGTGATCATAGATAGTCTAACCTGCTTGTAAATATTCTGTTGTGCTACTTCCTGGACTTCAAAGAGTGCATCAAATATATTTCTGCCTTGAAGAGTGCAAAGTTTAAAGGACAATAGTGACTAATTTTATTATTTTGTCTTTTGTCTTTTGTCAGTAAAGCATGATAGTTTATGATCTGTTTGCATTGAGAGAAGGATATGGGCAGAGGCATTCATAGAACAGAAAAGAGATCCCTCTTCCAGTGCTTTGTTAAAACTCACCATACTATGGTGTTTGCTCACCACATGCGCCAACCACCAAAGAATCCGTACCTCCACACCTTTTTGACCTGATGTATTTTTTAAAACACATCAATTTAAAAATAAAATAATGGGGGAAAAAAACCTTCTCATTTAACACCCAGTTAATAAAGGTTTGTTGCAATATGATTTTATTAGTTCTGTCTCCCAGATCTAGTAAAGTTTTCATCTGGCATTCTTAAAGGAAATCATCTGTCCTTTGTGTCATGGAATCCTTGCCTTTTGACCATTGGGGAGTGTCTATTTTTCAAGCTTGGTCATAGGCACATTCAGTTCCAATACTGCATGTCAAATTTGCATATGAATTTGTGTGATTAAAAACCTGAGATATATATATATATACTGCATATAATTTATTTCTAGTAATACATTAATTTGCTTTCTCTTTTCAGAGTGGTTTTAAACCTTTCCTCATGGTTTATAATTTGTAGAACATATAGGATTTAATTTTGTGACCAACACTATGGGGCATATTTAACAATGTGCGAGCGGAAATAATACAAAGTAGTGTATCATGTCTACCACACATCGATAAATGCTGACAGCATATGCTGTCGGCATTTATCATTGCACTAGCAGTTCTTGTGCAATGCCGCCCCCTGCAGATTCGGGACCAATCAGCCGCTAGCAGGGGGTGTCAATCAACCCGATCGTATTCAATCGGGTTGATTTCTATCTGCTGCCTCAGAGCAGGCGGGCAAGTTATGGAGCAGCGGTCTTTAGACCGCTGCTTCATAAGTTCTGTTTCCGGCGAGCCGAAACAAGGGGCATCAAGTTCCACACAGAGCTTAATAAATATGCCCCTGTAACTAATAATTGTACAATATTGTTTATTTAATGATAAAAGCTGCACAACAGACTAACAATATTTTATTTGACAGAAAAAAAACTCTACTGCAAGAGGCGGATGTTAATGTATTTCATAACTATATGAGTTATCTACAGCTCATGCAGTAAAAGGTAAGAAAATGTGAGATTCTTGTCAGTTTCCAAAAAAACCTCATGTGTGTATCGCCAGTGGAGAAACTCTAATATTAACAGTAGGAAGACAAACAGCTTCTGACATGCATAAGGGAGCAGGGAATCTAAGTGTAAAAATGTGCATTTAATTCTTGTAGGAAAAATAAGATCACCTGAACTTCTGCACTGCCTCAGGCAACACTGTGAACAACAAGAAGTTAAAAGGATCACTGTTAACATAAAAAGAAAATAGTCTTCATGGGGAGAAACAAAGGAGCTTGGTAATTAATGTTAGAGCTGATTTAAAGGGACAGCAAACTGTCATTTTTCTCCCCTTTAGGGCCAGATTACAAGTGGAGCGCTAATGTTTGCGCACTAGTGATAAGGGGTTTATTGCGGGTGCATGCGCTCGTCGGGTTTACTTGTATTATCAGTTGAAAGTAAAAGCGATTGCTTGTGCGCAATCGCGATTTACACTAGAATGATTACCGCATCCTCAGAGCTCTGGTTAACAAAAAGCAAAACAAAAATAGAAACAAAAAAGTTGCATAAAACACATCCAAAATACATTACAAAGTACAGTTACACTCATAATAACACTGTCTAACTAAATTATTAAAAAACAATATTGCACAAAAAGTTATAAAGGCTCAAAGATATGAGAAGAAACAAACACCTAGATTACGAGTTTTGCGTTAACAGGGGTGCGGTGCTAACAAGCAGTTTATGCTCACCTCTAACTTACAGACAGCTCTGGTATTATGGTTTTATACAAACCCGGCGTTAGCCGCAAAAAAGTGAGCGAAGAGCAACATTTTGCTCCACATCTCACCTCAATACCAGCGCTGCTTACGTTAGCGGTAAGCAGGTAAAACGTGCTCGTGCAAGATTTCCCAATAGGAATCAATGGGGGAGAGCCGGCTGAAAAAAAACCTAACACCTGCAAAAAAGCAGCGTAAAGCTCCTAACGCAGCCCCATTGATTCCTATGGGGAAAGAAAATTTATGTCTACACCTAACACCCTAACATGAACCCCAAGTCTAAACACCCCTAATCTTACACTAATTAACCCCTAATCTGCTGCTCCCAACATCGCTGACACCTACATTTTATTTATTAACCCCTAATCTGCCGCCCCTATGTCGCCGCAACCTACCTACACTTATTAACCCCTAATATGCTGCCCCCAACGTCGCCGCCACTATAATAAAGTTATTAACCCCTAAATCTAAGTCTAACCCTAACACCCCCCTAACTTAAATATAATTTAAATAAATCTAAATAAAATTACTACAATTAACTAAATAATTCCTATTTAAAACTAAATACTTACCTATAAAATAAACCCTAAGCTAGCTACAATATAACTAATACTTACATTGTAGCTAGCTTAGGGTTTATTTTTATTTTACAGGCAACTTTGTATTTATTTTAACTAGGTGCAATAGTTATTAAATAGTTATTAACTATTTCATAACTACCTAGTTAAAATAAAGACAAATTTACCTGTAAAATAAAACCTAAACTAAGTTACAATTACACCTAACACTACGCTATAATTAAATAAATTAAATAAATTAAATACAATTAAATAAAATTATCTAAAGTACGAAAAAAACAAACACTAAATTACAGAAAATAATAAAATAGTTACAAGATTTTTAAACTAATTACACCTTCTCTAATCCCCCTAACAAAATAAAAAATCCCCCCAAAATAAAAAAAGCCCTACCCTACACTAAATTACAAATAGCCCTTAAAAGGGCCTTTTGTGGGGCATTGCCCCAAAGTAATCAGCTCTTTTACCTGTAAAAAAAAAGTACAAATACCTCCCCAACATTAAAACCCACCACCCACACAACCAACCCTACTCTAAAGCCCACCCAATCCCCCCTTAAAAAAACCTAACCCCTTGAAGATCACCCTACCGTGAGACGTCTTCACCCAACCGGACAGAAGTGGACCTCCAGACGGGCAGAAGTCTTCACCCAACTGGGCAGAAGTGGACCTCCAGATGGGCAGAAGTCTTCATCCAGGCGGCATCTTCTATCTTCATCCATCCGGCGTGGAGCGGGTCCATCTTCAAGACATCCGACGTGGAGCATCCTCTTCAAATGACGGCCGACGATTGAATGAAGGTTCCTTTAAATGACGTCATCCAAGATGGCGTCCCTTCAATTCCGATTGGCTGATAGAATTCTATCAGCCAATCAGAATTAAGGTAGAAAAAATCCTATTGGCTGATGCCATCAGCCAATAGGATTGAAGTTCAATCCTTTTGGCTGATCCAATCAGCCAATAGGATTGAAGTTCAATCCTTTTGGCTGGTCCAATCAGCCAATAGGATTGAGCTGGCATTCTATTGGCTGACTCAATCAGCCAATAGAATGCCAGTTCAATCCTATTGGCTGATTGCATCAGCCAATAGGATTTTTTCTACCTTAATTCCGATTGGCTGATAGAATTCTATCAGCCAATCGGAATTGAAGGGACGCCATCTTGGATGACGTCATTTAAAGGAACCTTCATTCAGTCGTCAGCCGTCATTTGAAGAGGATGCTCAGCGTCGGATGTCTTGATGATGGACGCGCTCCGTGCTGGATGGATGAAGATAGAAGATGCCGTCTGGATGAAGACTTCTGCCTATCTGGAGGTCCACTTCCGCCCAGTTGGGTGAAGACTTCTGCCCATCTGGAGGTCCACTTCTGCCCCGTTGGGTGAAGACGTCTCACGGTAGGGTGATCTTCAAGGGGTTAGTGTTAGTTAATAATTAATAACTATTTAGTAACTATTGTACCTAGTTAAAATAAATACAAACTTGCCTGTAAAATAAAAATAAACCCTGATAGCTACAATGTAACTATTAGTTATATTGTAGCTATCTTAGGGTATATTTTATCGGTAAGTATTTAGTTTTAAATAGGAATAATTTAGTGAATTGTAATAATTTTAGTTATATTTATTTAAATTATATTTAAGTTAGGGGGGTTAGGGTTAGACTTAGATTTTTGGGGTAATAACTTTAATATAGTGGCGGCGACGTTGGGGGCGGCAGATTAGGGGTTAATAAATGTAGGTAGGTGTCGGCGATGTTAGGGACGGCAGATTAGGGGTTAATAATATTTAACTAGTGTTTGCGATGCGGGAGTGCGGCAGTTTAGGGGTTAATATATTTATTATAGTGGCGGCGATGTCCGGTTCAGCAGATTAGGGGTTAACATATTTATTTTATTGTTTGCAATGTGGGGGGACCTCGGTTTAGGGGTTAATAGGTAGTTTATGGGTGTTAGTGTACTTTTTAGCACTTTAGTTAAGAGTTTTATGCTGCGGCGTTGTAGTGTAAAACTCTTAACTACTGACTTTAAAATGCGGTACCAGGCTTGACAGGAGAGGGTCTACAGCTCACTTTTTGGAAGACTTGTAATACCGGCGCAATGCAAGTCCCATAGAAAATATAGGATACGCAATTGATGTAAGTGGATTTGCGGTATTTCTGAGTCTGGCCAAAAAAGGGAGCGGTACACCTGTACCTGCAAGACTCTTAATACCAGCGGGCGTTAAAAAGCAGCGTTGGGACCTCTCAACGCTGCTTTTTAACCCTAACGCAAGACTCGTAATCTAGCCGAAAGGCAGCCAAAGGGCTTTAACATAGAGATACATACATACACATGTCTAAACATGTATATATGTCTATATATGTGTACATATGTATTTATTTTTATATATATATGTATTTACAGCTATATATACACATATAAACACATAAATACATATGTACACACACACACACACATATACTGTATATATATATATATATATATATATATATATATATATACAGGGCTTGACATTTCCAGTGGTCCACTAGTCCCGCACGACTTAGAAATTGCAGCGGACGAATTAGAAATTTGACTTTTTCCTATCTTTAACATTGAGTGGACTAGTAACTGTTCCCCTCTGGGCAAGTAGCTTTTAACCCCAGACTAGTAAACCATTGTGATATTTTTCCACCCTGTATATATATATATATATATATATATATCTATATATCTATATATATATATATATATATATATATATATATATATATATATATATATATATATATGTATATATATAAGTGCTTTGGACCCCTTTGCAGTTAAGTAGATGAAAACATGTAAAAGCACATTTATGCAATATTCATATTTAATAAAGTATTATACTCTGTATTTAACTTACACAAAAATTACTGCGCTTGCTGTCTGTACAATAGGTCAACAAATAATTAATTAATTCACCCCAAAGGGGCTGGTGGTGAAAATACAACTTCAATATGAGTGTACAATACAATAAATGTCAGTATTGGAACTTCTAATATCAAAGTTAGACTTCTAATATCAAAGTTAGACTTCAAAACACACTCTATATTTATAATGGATATCACAATCAATATAGTAGTTATTAAATGTGTTTATGATAAAAAAGAAGAACCAACAGGCATATCTTTCATGACTTAAGGAGTAGGGTAGAAATACCAATAATGTTACTGCCAATAGGACCTCTTCAATCCTCCCAGTAGATTTCTCCTTAGTGATCAGAGTGGTGGTGCTGCTCCTTCACACAGGGCACTCAGGGGTGCGCTGATTATAAAAACTGGAACGAAAAAAGCACAGAGCGCATCCACGACTCAAGGTGAATCAAAAAACAATTTATTCCAAGCAATTAATATATTGCACTTACAAGAAGTATTAAAAAGTGACGCCTTAAACAAACACTCCAACTCGTTAGCTCAATGAACTTTCTGCAGTACTTATCAGCCGGATACACTGCTCACACTCGATATCAAGAGTTCGCTATTGGCGGGCTGTTTCTCCCGGCTTGTCTCGGCTTGTTCTGAATTCCAATGCGGCTGCAGGAAATAGTGATGACCAATGACAGGCTGCTCCTCCGTACGCGTTTCGTCCCGCCTATCAGGACTTTTTCAAGACCCAGAGATCAGCTGCTCTTGTTCAACGAAATCCTCCTTTATGTATGCGCCCCTTACACACCTCTTACGTGTTGCGTGCTGGCTTAGTGGTTAGCTGGTTCTCACACCCTTCGAAACGGACCAATGTGTGCTCAGTACGTCAGAGCCTAATGTCCAATGAATGTCACTCTATTCGTATTATATAAATATATTGCACAACATATTGCCTGAAATGATACTTAAATTAACATATATAGAAATATTGCTTTCAGGCTGATAAAACATCCGCACCAGAGTGACGGCGCTACACATAAATAACATAAATCTTCATTCAGAGTTATAGTAAATTTGGTATTACATCCTATATACTGCTTTACTTAATTTAAAAACATGATTCTTAAAACAGTGATGGGATTAGTATTGGCCTATTATCATTAACCCATATACATAGGAATAATTAAAATAAATTCATATTGATATAAAAACATCCCAAAAAACCTAAACAATAAACAATTATTTCCATAAAACTTAAAAATCTAACACGCATATTTAGTTAAAATCTCCCTATCAAAAAACCTCATCAAAATATGAATTAATAATAGATGTTAACCTCTCTATATTATGAATACCTATGAATCCTCTGTTAGCATGTAAATTTACGAGAGATGTTATCATCTCTATATCATAAATGTCTGAAAATCTTAATCAATTAAAATACGAATTAAAAGTAGATGTTATCCTCTCTATATCATAAACGCCTGTAAATCAAGGTCAATGTTTAATCCATTCGGAGTTAAACTGCCTAGCTCTTGTATCCATTTAGTTTCTTTTTGTCTGAGAATTGTTAGTCTTTGATGTGGATTAACACCTATTGGAACAATTTCTAATATACTAATTTTAAGGCTACTTGGATCTTGCTGATGGTATACTCTAAAATGTTCTGAAACACTATGGCCTAGATTTGGAGTTCGGCGGTAGCCGTCAAAACCAGCGTTAGAGGCTCCTAACGCTGGTTTTGGCCGCCCGCTGGTATTTGGAGTCAGTGATTAAAGGGTCTAACGCTCACTTTTCAGCCGCGACTTTTCCATACCGCAGATCCCCCTACGCCATTTGCGTAGCCTATCTTTTCAATGGGATCTTTCTAACGCTGGTATTTAGAGTCGTTTCTGAAGTGAGCTCTAACGACAAAATTCCAGCCGCCTGAAAATAGCAGGAGTTAAGAGCTTTCTGGCTAACGCCGGTTTATAAAGCTCTTAACTACTGTACCCTAAAGTACACTAACACCCATAAACTACCTATGTACCCCTAAACCGAGGTCCCCCCACATTGCCGCCACTCTATTTAAATTTTTAACCCCTAATCTGCCGACCGCCACCTACGTTATACTTATGTACCCCTAATCTGCTGCCCCTAACCCCGCCGACCCCTATATTATATTTCTTAACCCCTAACTTGCCCCCCACAACGTCGCCGCAAGCTACTTAAAATAATTAACCCCTAATCTTCCGACCGCAAATCGCCGCCACCTACGTTATCCCTATGTACCCCTAATCTGCTACCCCTAACATCGCCGACCCCTATATTATATTTATTAACCCCTAATCTGCCCCCCTCAACGTCGCCGACACCTGCCTACACTTATTAACCCCTAATCTGCCGAGCGGACCTGAGCGCTACTATAATAAAGTTATGAACCCCTAACCCGCCTCACTAACCCTATCATAAATAGTATTAACCCCTAATCTGCCCTCCCTAACATCGCCGACACCTAACTTCAATTATTAACCCCTAATCTGCCGACCGGAGCTCACCGCTATTCTAATAAATGTATTAACCCCTAAAGCTAAGTCTAACCCTAACACTAACACCCCCCTAAGTTAAATATAATTTTTATCTAACGAAATAAATTAACTCTTATTAAATAAATGATTCCTATTTAAAGCTAAATACTTACCTGTAAAATACATCCTAATATAGCTACAATATAAATTATAATTATATTATAGCTATTTTAGGATTAATATTTATTTTACAGGTAACTTTGTAATTATTTTAACCAGGTACAATAGCTATTAAATAGTTAAGAACTATTTAATAGTTACCTAGTTAAAATAATAACAAAATTACCTGTAAAATAAGTCCTAACCTAAGATATAATTAAACCTAACACTACCCTATCAATAAAATAATTAAATAAACTACCTACAATTACCTACAATTAACCTAACACTACACTATCAATAAATTAATTAAATACAATTCCTACAAATAAATACAATTAAATAAACTAGCTAAAGTACAAAAAATAAAAAAGATCTAAGTTACAGAAAATAAAAAAATATTTACAAACATAATAAAAATATTACAACAATTTTAAACTAATTACACCTACTCTAAGCCCCCTAATAAAATAACAAAGCCCCCCAAAATAAAAAATTCCCTACCCTATTCTAAATTAAAAAAGTTACAAGCTCTTTTACCTTACCAGCCCTGAACAGGGCCCTTTGCGGGGCATGCCCCAAGAATTTCAGCTCTTTTGCCTGTAAAAGAATAAATACAATACCCCCCCCCCAACATTACAACCCACCACCCACATACCCCTAATCTAACCCAAACCCCCCTTAAATAAACCTAACACTAAGCCCCTGAAGATCTTCCTACCTTGTCTTCACCATACCAGGTTCACCGATCCGTCCTGAAGAGCTCCTCAGATGTCCTGATCCAAGCCCAAGCGGGGGCTGAAGAGGTCCATGATCCGGTCAAAGTCTTCATCCAAGCGGGGCAGAAGAGGATCTTCCATCCGATTGAAGTTATCATCCAGGCGGCATCTTCTATGGTCTTCCATCCGGAGCGAAGCGGCAGGATCCTGAAGACCTCCAGCGCGGAACATCCATCCGGACCGACGACTGAACGACGAATGACTGTTCCTTTAAGGGACGTCATCCAAGATGGCGTCCCTCGAATTCCGATTGGCTGATAGGATTCTATCAGCCAATCGGAATTAAGGTATGAATTTTCTGATTGGCTGATGGAATCAGCCAATCAGAATCAAGTTCAATCCGATTGGATGATCCAATCAGCCAATCAGATTGAGCTCGCATTCTATTGGCTGTTCATACCTTAATTCCGATTGGCTGATAGAATCCTATCAGCCAATCGGAATTCGAGGGACGCCATCTTGGATGACGTCCCTTAAAGGAACAGTCATTCGTCGTTCAGTCGTCGGTCCGGATGGATGTTCCGCACTGGAGGTCTTCAGGATCCTGCCGCTTCGCTCCGGATGGAAGACCATAGAAGATGCCGCCTGGATGATGACTTCAATCGGATGGAAGATCCTCTTCTGCCCCGCTTGGATGAAGACTTTGACCGGATCATGGACCTCTTCAGCCCCCGCTTGGGCTTGGATCAGGACATCGGAGGAGCTCTTCAGGACGGATCGGTGAACCTGGTATGGTGAAGACAAGGTAGGAAGATCTTCAGGGGCTTAGTGTTAGGTTTATTTAAGGGGGGTTTGGGTTAGATTAGGGGTATGTGGGTGGTGGGTTGTAATGTTGGGGGGGGGGGGTATTGTATTTATTCTTTTACAGGCAAAAGAGCTGAAATTCTTGGGGCATGCCCCGCAAAGGGCCCTGTTCAGGGCTGGTAAGGTAAAAGAGCTTGTAACTTTTTTAATTTAGAATAGGGTAGGGAATTTTTTATTTTGGGGGGCTTTGTTATTTTATTAGGGGGCTTAGAGTAGGTGTAATTAGTTTAAAATTGTTGTAATATTTTTATTATGTTTGTAAATATTTTTTTATTTTCTGTAACTTAGATCTTTTTTATTTTTTGTACTTTAGCTAGTTTATTTAATTGTATTATTGATAGTGTAGTGTTAGGTTAATTGTAGGTAATTGTAGGTAGTTTATTTAATTATTTTATTGATAGGGTAGTGTTAGGTTTAATTATATCTTAGGTTAGGACTTATTTTACAGGTAATTTTGTTATTATTTTAACTAGGTAACTATTAAATAGTTCTTAACTATTTAATAGCTATTGTACCTGGTTAAAATAATTACAAAGTTACCTGTAAAATAAATATTAATCCTAAAATAGGTATAATATAATTATAATTTATATTGTAGCTATATTAGGATGTATTTTACAGGTAAGTATTTAGCTTTAAATAGGAATCATTTATTTAATAAGAGTTAATTTATTTCGTTAGATAAAAATTATATTTAACTTAGGGGGGTGTTAGTGTTAGGGTTAGACTTAGCTTTAGGGGTTAATACATTTATTAGAATAGCGGTGAGCTCCGGTCGTCAGATTAGGGGTTAATAATTGAAGTTAGGTGTCGGCGATGTTAGGGAGGGCAGATTAGGGGTTAATACTATTTATGATAGGGTTAGTGAGGCGGGTTAGGGGTTAATAACTTTATTATAGTAGCGCTCAGGTCCGCTCGGCAGATTAGGGGTTAATAAGTGTAGGCAGGTGTCGGCGACGTTGAGGGGGGCAGATTAGGGGTTAATAAATATAATATAGGGGTCGGCGATGTTAGGGCAGCAGATTAGGGGTACATAGGGATAACGTAGGTTGCGGCGGTTTACGGAGCGGCAGATTAGGGGTTTAAAAAAATATGCAGGGGTCAGCGATAGCGGGGGCGGCAGATTAGGGGTTAATAAGTGTAAGGTTAGGGGTGTTTAGACTCGGGGTACATGTTAGAGTGTTAGGTGCAGACGTAGGAAGTGTTTCCCCATAGGAAACAATGGGGCTGCGTTAGGAGCTGAACGCTGCTTTTTTGCAGGTGTTAGGTTTTTTTTCAGCTCAAACAGCCCCATTGTTTCCTATGGGGGAATCGTGCACGAGCACGTTTTTGAGGCCGGCCGCGTCCGTAAGCAACTCTGGTATCGAGAGTTGCATTTGCGGTAAAAATGCTCTACGCTCCTTTTTTGGAGCCTAACGCAGCATTTGATTAAACTCTCGATACCAGAGTTAAATTTATGGTGCGGCCAGAAAAAAGCCCGCGGAGCGTTAGCAGCCCTTTTACCGCCGAACTCCAAATCTAGGCCTATGTGTTTTCAATCCATCTTCTATATTTTTAATATGTTCATAACATCTCCTCTTTATTTTCCTCTTAGTTCTACCTACATAGATCCTCCCACATTTGCAGGTTAGACCATAAACTACAAATGTGGAGTGACAATTGCCTCTTGATTTAATAGATACTCTCTTAGTACTGTTCCAGTTCATAATAAAATCTCGATTCAAACTGTGAGAACACATGCAACAATTAGCCCTTCCACATCTGAAAGTTCCTGGTTTGTTTGTTACCCATGAGTCTAAGGTTCCTAAATTCGGTGCTTTATTCTTGAGGGGGCCTCCAATTTTTGAAGGGGCTAATATATTTTTTAAATTTCTGTTTCTTTTGAAAGTGACAATTGGTTTTTCTCCAATAATAGGTCCCAATATATGATCTGCTTTTAATATATCCCAATGTTTGGATAATGTTCTTTTTATGAAACCAGGACCTTCACTATAGGTAGTGATAAATCTCATATTATCTTCTCTACTGCGTATATTGGCTTCCTCTTGGACTTTACTGGCTATTAATAAATTCTTACTTTCACAAGTGGCATTTTCTTCTCTGGCCCTTATGACTAGGTCTAAGTCATACTCTTTTTCTATCAATTTATTTTGAAGAATCTCTGCTTCTGTCTGATAGTCCTCAATTCTTGAGCAGTTTCGTCTGATACGACGAAACTGTCCAAACGGAATATTCTGCTTCCAGATATTCAAATGTCCACTGTTGGCATTAAGGAAGCCATTGCTATCTGTTGGTTTTCTGTAATTTCTAACCATTACTGATTTGGAAGCAGAATCAACAAATAGGACTATATCAAGAAACTCAATGCTAGTCTTAGACATCTTGTCCGTGAACGTGAGATTGAAATGGTTATTCCCAATATGTTGTATAAATTTTTGTGCCTCACTGATGTCACCCTGCCATATGATAACAATGTCGTCGATATATATATACTCTGTATTTACTGTAAATATTTCACATTCCAATGTTATTCATATAGGAGAATATGTTCTATGTATTTATAAATATATGTATAAATATTTGTATATAAGATGCTCAAATAACAGAGTATTGCAGTATGCTGTGATACCTTTTTATTGGACTAACATAATATTTCAAAGACAAGCTTTCAAGAGTTTTCCTCCCTTCCTCAGGTCTGAAGCAATACTGATCAATCTGATATAGAAACACACTACATACAACAAATGGAAGGGAGGGGTTGAGAGGGGTGAGAGGGGTGTCATATATAGCAGAGGATGTGTCTGAAGGAGAATATAGCTGAGAATAGCCAGAAATAGTAAATAAACAGAGGAGAGTAAATAAGCAATATGAGAGAAAAAACAAAAGGGAAAAAGGGGTGGGGGTGGGGGCATGGCATGCACGAATAGAGCTACAATAATGAATGAAAACAAATGGATATAATAAAGGTTAAACAAAAATGTAGAGAAAAAGAAACCAATATGTTCTGTCCATATTTTCATATGTACATCTTTAAGTGCTATTTTAGTTCTTGTGCTCCCTCTAGTGTTATGTTTTATTATTGTATTCAATTTAATGTAATTAAAATAAAATTTAACCAGATTAAATCAATGGGCGGTGACTTCTCCAGAACATGAGAAAGAAACTTCAAGATTCAAGAACTCAAAGAAATCAGTGTTTGTCCAAAAGGCAGATGTTGCACCTTCCAGTCAGGGAATGCAAAGTGAGAAATTAAATAATTTAATTCAAGAATGCCCATTGCACAAGAAGCCTTACCCACTTAAGAAATGTCGTAGCTTTAGAGAAAAACCTTTGCAAGAACGCATAGAGCTTCTTAAGAATTATGGACAATGCTTTTGGTGCTGTGCTTCAACAGATCATCTTTCTAGAAACTGTAAAGCCAATATTAGATGTTCAGAATGCAATAGTGACAGACATGTGTTTGCTCTCCACCCAGAGTCTTCAAGTTCCCTTCCACTTGAAAGTGTTGCCTCTACTGAAAAGCATGGCGGGGAGAAAGCAGAAGAGACAACAAACAAAACATCTGTTGCTTCTAAATGTACTGAAGTATGCGGAGAAGGCCTTAGTCTTGTCAAAGTGTATCCTAAGGGAGAGCCTGATCAATCAGTAAGAATGTATGCAATTCTGGATGATCAAAGCAATCGATCACTGGCTAGAACTAAATTCTTCAACATATTCAACGTAAATGGTAATCCTTCATCTTACACCCTTGGTACATGTGCAGGTCAGTTTGAAACAAAAGGAAGAAGAGCTAGTGATTTCATAATAGCTTCTATTACAGATGGTATACAGTTGCCTTTACCTACACTTATTGAATGCAATCAAATACCAGATAACAGGGATGAGATTCCTACGCCAGAAATAGCACATTACCATCCTCACATGAAACACATAGCTAGTTGCATACCAGCTCTAGAGAAGAATGCCCAGATATTGCTTTTACTTGGTAGAGACATTCTAAGAATACACAAGGTACGCCAGAAATGTAACGGACCTCATAATTCCCCATACGCTCAGAGACTTGACCTTGGCTGGGTAATAGTTGGAGATGCCTGTATAGGAAAGATCTATAGAACAGATATTACTAACTCCTTGAAAACTAATGTGTTAATTAATGGAAGTCCATCTTACTTTGAGTCATGCCCAAATCACTACCATGTAAAGGAGAGACCTGGAATCTATGAACATTCATACTATGCCAGTCAAGATGATATAGTTACTCCCTTACCAGATGATGACAACATTGGAAGTACAGCGTTACACACAACACAGCATGACAATAAACTAGCTCCTTCTATCGAAGATAAAGAATTTCTCAAGTTAATGGACAAAGAATTTTACAAGGATGACTCAAACAGTTGGGTAGCCCCTCTGCCATTTCACAATCCAAGACAAAGGTTACTTAACAACAGAGTTCAAGCACTATCTAGACTTTCTTCCTTACAACGTACTCTAGAGAAAGATCCAAAGATAAAAGAACACTCTGTATCATTCATGCAGAAGATATTTGAAAATAAGCATGCAGAGCTAGCTCCTCCACTAAAAGAAGGTGAAGAATGTTTGGTATCTTCCTTCATTTGGCGTCTATCATCCACGCAAACCAGGTCAAATAAGGGTTGTGTTTGATTCAAATGCACAGTATGAAGGCATGTCACTCAATAGTGTTCTTCTTACTGGACCTAACCTTACTAACAGTCTCTTAGGAGTATTGATCAGGTTCAGGAAAGAACCTGTAGCATTCATGGCTGACATACAACAGATGTTCTATTGTTTCATTGTTCGAGAAGACAATAGGAATTATCTCAGGTTTTTGTGGCATCGCAACAATGATACTAGTGCTGAGATAATAGATTATCGCATGAGAGTGCATGTCTTCGGCAACAGTCCATCACCTGCAATGGCAATATATGGACTGAGAAGAACAGCTCAAGAAGGTGAAAGGGAATATGAAGCAGATGCCAGACAATATGTAGAAAGAGACTTCTATGTGGATGATGGAGTCAAGTCTGTACCTACAGATGAAGAAGCCATTGATCTGCTTAAAAGAACACAAAGGATGCTATCTGTAGCAAACCTAAGGCTTCATAAAATAGTCTCAAACAGCAGCAAGGTGTTGAAAGCCTTTCCTCTGGCAGACCATGCAATGGACCTCAAAGACTTAGATCTAGGTACAGATACACCACCTGTACAACAAAGTCTTGGTCTACATTGGAACATATCAACTGATGAATTTGTTTTCAAAGTTTCTACTGATGAAAAGCCATACACTAGATGTGGTGTTTTATCAATTATTAACAGTCTTTATGACCCACTGGGGTTCGTAGCTCCAGTGACTATACAAGGAAAGTCTTTGCTTAGACAGCTTTCATCAAAGTCAAAGTCCTGGGATACTTTACTACCTATAGAGAAACATCAGATGTTGGGAAAGTGGACGGATTCTTTGAAGGATCTTGAAAAGCTCTGTATTCCACGTTGTTATGCTTTTATATCTCTATCAACAGTTACAGAAACAAAGATCTACATCTTCTCAAATGCATCTACAGAAGCTATTGTAGCTGTGGCCTACCTAAAAGTAACCGACATTGAAGAAAACCCACATGAAAGATTTATCAGCAAACGAGTAGAACGCATCAGGAGATCTACAAAACCAGAGCAATGGTATTACGTACCTACTGACCAAAACACTGCAGATCTTGCAACCAAGTCATTAACTTCAGCACAATGCATGAAATTGACATGGCTGACAGGACCAGCATTCTTGTTAAACTCTACAGATACAACATCAACCAGTACTACATTTGAGTTTGTGGGACCTGATAAAGAGAATCATCTTCAAGCTACTACACTTCTTACCAGTGTACCTGGTCTTGGATTACAGAAGTTGTACTTCTTCTATTTCACATGGACTGTGATTATATTCATAGACACTGGTTGACAATTTGTAAGGCTTACAATAGCGAGATGACTACAGGGGACAGTGCCAGCCCTGCTACTAATCAAGAATACTCATGTGAAAAGAACATGGACTTATGTTTGCAATTACATTTTGTATGTTTTTCTCTCTTTCTTTGTCTTGCAGGTCTCATGGCTAAAGAGGCTTCAATCAACATTTGTATGTTTATTGTTTATTGGTTGATTTATATAGTGGTATCTACAGATACCAGACGGGGAGTGTTCTGTCCATATTTTCATATGTACATCTTTAAGTGCTATTTTAGTTCTTGTGCTCCCTCTAGTGTTATGTTTTATTATTGTATTCAATTTAATGTATATTCTCTGCTCTACCTCTGACCTTTTTGAAGTCACTTCCTGCCTCCATTTTAGTTTCATTTTGTGTGTGTAAATTAGTTTCACTTTGTGTGTGTAAAGTTTGCTAAAACTTTCTGCTAATAGCTTTGTAGAGGCAAATTCTTTTTACCTGGCAATTATCACTTCTGGAACTTCAGAATTCTTTCTTTGCATCAATAAAGCTTGAAGGATTCACACATCTCTGCTGTGAAATTTGTCTGAGTTAAGCTACTGCTGGATTCTACTAACTGTAAGTAGATTGCATGTCTAAACTTTCTATCAGAAGGCAGTCATCTTGCAAACAGTAGATGAAAACAGAATACAATATAAGACAATAAGATGAGAGATTATAGAAAGTTTTGGTAGTGTATGAGAAAGCCAGAGTCTACATTAAATCCTTCATTTCTGATGTTGAAATGTGTAATAATTTTCAGCTCAAACCTCTTTCGTTCATGAGAGTCTTTGAAATTCCCTTTAAGAACTTTAATCCTGAGGTTTAGGATGGAGTGACCAATCTGAGTAAATGATGACCAACAGGGATACAATATTCGTTTTCCTTGTGGTTTTTGATTGAGTGTCTGTGTAGATTCATTCTGAGATGCAGCTTTAGGCCAGTTTCTCCAATGTAGCAACCTCTGTCACACTCTGTACACTGTATCATGTACACCACATTAGCAGATAGGCACGAATAATATCCTTTAATATTGTATGATGTGTTATTGTGTCTGGCTGTGTTGTTGTCATATATATGTTGACACAGTTTGCAGAGTGATTTGTTGCATTGTGCACTGTCATTCTGTGTAAGCTTCTGTTCTGTGGTTAATTTGCTGCGGACCAATCTCTGTCTCAGGTTAGGCGATTGTTTGAATGCTAGTATGAAGGGTTCAGGAAATATTTTTTTGAGTGTGGGGTCCTCTGAAATTAGTGGTTGTAGCTCCTTAATAATTTTGCGTACTCCTTCCAGAGTAGGGTTGTAAGTGACTACTAGAGGGGTTCTTGTTTTGTCTTCCTTTTCTTTGTATTGTAGGAGCCTTTCCTGTGGTGTTTTTATCGCAGAATTTTTTTTTTTTTAGATATTGTCCTTTTCTTGTAGCCCTTTTGTCTAAATGACTCTGACAGTGTACTCAGGTGCTGATCTCTGTCTTTTGTGTCGGAGCAAATGCAGTGATATCTGATAGCCTGGCTGTAGATGATACCTTGTTTGGTGTGATTGGGATGGAAGCTGGAATTGTGGAGGTAGCTGTACCTGTCTGTGGGTTTTCTGTATACAGATGAATGAAGGATGCCATTGATGACAGTTATTGTGCAGTCCAAAAAATTCAAACAATGATTTGAAAAGTCCATTTTAAGGTTTATTGACGGGTGAAATTAATTAAATGATTTGTGGAAATCTAAAAGGCTTTCTGCTACTTCTGTCCATATTATGAAAATATCATTGATGTAACGATAATATGTATAAGGTTTGTGGGGCTGAGTACATAAGAATCTGTATTCTAGGTCAGCCATGAAAAGATTAGCGTATTGGGGTGACATTTATGTGTCCATCGCTGTCCCTGTCATTTGTAGGTAGTAATTGTTATTAAAACTGAAATGGTTGTGTGTGAGTATGAGTTCTATAAGCTGGGCAATAGTTGCACTATCATATTTGTGTGTTGGTTGGTGGGATGAGAGAAATTTACTGCAGGCCTCAATACCATCTTTATGCGGGATGTTGCTGTATAAGGATTCCACATCCATAGTAACTAGTATACGGCTAGATTTGGAGTTTTGTCGGTAACGACCCGAAAAACTAACGCCTGCTTTTTTCTGGCCGCACCATAAAAATAACTCTGGTATTGAGAGTCCACAGAATGGCTGCGTTAGGCTCCAAAAAAGGAGCGTAGAGCATTTTTAACGCAGCTTCAACTCTTGATACCAGAGTTGCTTATGCAAGCGGCCAGCCTCAAAAACGTGCTCGTGCACGATTCCCCCATAGGAAACAATGGAGCTGTTTGAGCTGAAAAAAAAACCAAACACCTGCAAAAAAGCCGCGTTCAGCTCCTAACGCAGCCCCATTGTTTGCTATGCGGTAACCCTTCCTACGTCTGCACTCAACACTCTAACATGTACCCCGAGTCTAAACACCCCTAACCTTACACTTATTAACCCCTAATCTGCCGCCCCCGCTATCGCTGACCCCTGCATATTATTATTAACCCCTAATCTGCCGCTCCGTAAACCGCCGCTTCTTACATTATCCCTATGTACCCCTAATCTGCTTCCCTAACATCGCCGACCCCTATATTATATTTATTAACCCCTAATCTGCCCCCCACAACGTCGCCTCCACCTGCCTACACTTATTAACCCCTAATCTGCCGAGCGGACCTGAGCGCTACTATAATAAAGTTATTAACCCCTAATCCGCCTCACTAACCCTATAATAAATAGTATTAACCCCTAATCTGCCCTCCCTAACATCGCCGACACCTAACTTCAATTATTAACCCCTAATCTGCCGATCGGAGCTCACCGCTATTCTAATAAATGGATTAACCCTTAAAGCTAAGTCTAACCCTAACACTAACACCCCCCCTAAATTAAATATAATTTTAAACTAACGAAATTAATTAACTCTTATTAAATAAATTATTCCTATTTAAAGCTAAATACCTACCTGTAAAATAAACCCTAATATAGCTACAATATAAATTATAATTACATTGTAGCTATTTTAGGATTAATATTTATTTTACAGGCAACTTTGTATTTATTTTAACCAGGTACAATAGCTATTAAATAGTTAAGAACTATTTAATAGTTACCTAGTTAAAATAATTACAAAATTACCTGTAAAATAAATCCTAACCTAAGTTACAATTAAACCTAACACTATACTATCATTAAATTAATTAAATAAACTACCTACAATTACCTACAATTAAACCTAACACTACACTATCAATACATTAATTAAATACAATATCTACAAATAACTACAATGAAATAAACTAACTAAAGTACAAAAAATAAAAAAGAACTAAGTTACAAAAAATAAAAAAATATCTACAAACATAAGAAAAATATTACAACAATTTTAAACTAATTACACCTACTCTAAGCCCCCTAATAAAACAATAAAGCCCCCCAAAATAAAAAATGCCCTACCCTATTCTAAATTACTAAAGTTAAAAGCTCTTTTACCTTACCAGCCCTGAACAGGGCCCTTTGCGGGGCATGCCCCAAGAAGTTCAGCTCTTTTGCCTGTAAAAAAAACCATACAATACCCCCCCAACATTACAACCCACCACCCACATACCCCTAATCTAACCCAAACCCCCCTTAAATAAACCTAACACTAAGCCCCTGAAGATCATCCTACATTGTCTTCACCTCACCAGGTATCACCGATCCGTCCTGGCTCCAAAATCTTCATCCAACCCAAGCGGGGGTTGGCGATCCATCATCCGGTGGCTGAAGAGGTCCAGAAGAGGCTCCAAAGTCTTCATCCTATCCGTGAAGAAAAGGCGATCCGGACCGGCAACCATCTTGATCCAAGCGGCATCTTCTATCTTCATCCGATGACGACCGGCTCCATCCTGAAGACCTCCACCGCGGACCCATCTTCTTCCGGCGACGTCCAACTGAAGAATGACGGTTCCTTTAAGGGACGTCATCCAAGATGGCGTCCCTCGAATTCCGATTGGCTGATAGGATTCTATCAGCCAATCGGAATTAAGGTAGGAATATTCTGATTGGCTGATGGAATCAGCCAATCAGAATCAAGTTCAATCCCATTGGCTGATCCAATCAGCCAATCAGATTGAACTCGCATTCTATTGGCTGTTCCGATCAGCCAATAGAATGCGAGCTCAATCTGATTGGCTGATCGGATCAGCCAATGGGATTGAGCTTGATTCTGATTGGCTGATTCCATCAGCCAATCAGAATATTTCTACCTTAATTCCGATTGGCTGATAGAATCCTATCAGCCAATCGGAATTCGAGGGACGCCATCTTGGATGACGTCCCTTAAAGGAACCGTCATTCTTCAGTTGGACGTCGCCGGAAGAAGATGGGTCCGCGGTAGAGGTCTTCAGGATGGAGCCGGTCGTCATCGGATGAAGATAGAAGATGCCGCTTGGATCAAGATGGTTGCCGGTCCGGATCGCCTCTTCTTCCCGGATAGGATGAAGACTTTGGAGCCTCTTCTGGACCTCTTCAGCCACCGGATGATGGATCGCCAACCCCCGCTTGGGTTGGATGAAGATTTTGGAGCCAGGACGGATCGGTGATACCTGGTGAGGTGAAGACAAGGTAGGATGATCTTCAGGGGCTTAGTGTTAGGTTTATTTAAGGGGGGTTTGGGTTAGATTAGGGGTATGTGGGTGGTGGGTTGTAATGTTGGGGGGGGTATTGTATGTTTTTTTTTACAGGCAAAAGAGCTGAACTTCTTGGGGCATGCCCCGCAAAGGGCCCTGTTCAGGGCTGGTAAGGTAAAAGAGCTTTTAACTTTAGTAATTTAGAATAGGGTAGGGCATTTTTTATTTTGGGGGGCTTTGTTGTTTTATTAGGGGGCTTAGAGTAGGTGTAATTAGTTTAAAATTGTTGTAATATTTTTCTTATGTTTGTAGATATTTTTTTATTTTTTGTAACTTAGTTATTTTTTATTTTTTGTACTTTAGTTAGTTTATTTCATTGTAGTTATTTGTAGATATTGTATTTAATTAATGTATTGATAGTGTAGTGTTAGGTTTAATTGTAGGTAATTGTAGGTAGTTTATTTAATTAATTTAATGATAGTATAGTGTTAGGTTTAATTGTAACTTAGGTTAGGATTTATTTTACAGGTAATTTTGTAATTATTTTAACTAGGTAACTATTAAATAGTTCTTAACTATTTAATAGCTATTGTACCTGGTTAAAATAATTACAAAGTTGCCTGTAAAATAAATATTAATCCTAAAATAGCTACAATGTAATTATAATTTATATTGTAGCTATATTAGGGTTTATTTTACAGGTAAGTATTTAGCTTTAAATAGGAATAATTTAATTAATTTAGTTAGATTAAAATTATATTTAATTTAGGGGAGTGTTAGTGTTAGGGTTAGACTTAGCTTTAGGGGTTAATCCATTTATTAGAATAGCGGTGAGCTCCGGTCAGCAGATTAGGGGTTAATAATTGAAGTTAGGTGTCGGCGATGTTAGGGAGGGCAGATTAGGGGTTAATACTATTTATTATAGGGTTATTGAGGCGGATTAGGGGTTAATAACTTTATTATAGTAGCGCTCAGGTCCGCTTGGCAGATTAGGGGTTAATAAGTGTAGGCAGGTGGAGGCGACGTTGTGGGGGGCAGATTAGGGGTTAATAAATATAATATAGGGGTCGGCGGTGTTAGGGGCAGCAGATTAGGGGTACATAAGGATAACGTAGGTGGCGGCGCTTTGCGGTCGGCAGATTAGTGGTTAATAAGTGTAGGCAGATGGAGGCGACGTTGAGGGGGGGGCAGATTAGGGGTTAATAAATATAATACAGGGGTCGGCGGTGTTAGGGGGAGCAGATTAGGGGTATATAAGGATAACGTAGGTGGCGGTCAGCAGATTAGGGGTTAAAAAAAATTATTCGAGTGTCGGCGATGTGGGGGGACCTCGGTTTAGGGGTACATAGGTAGTTTATGGGTGTTAGTGTACTTTAGAGCACAGTAGTTAAGAGCTTTAGAAACCGGCGTTAGCCCAGAAAGCTCTTAACTACTGACTTTTTTCCTGCGGCTGGAGTTTTGTCGTTAGATGTCTAATGCTCACTTCAGAAACGACTCTAAATACCGGAGTTAGAAAAATCCCATTGAAAAGATAGGATACGCAATTGACGTAAGGGGATCTGCGGTATGGAAAAGTCGCGGCTGAAAAGTGAGCGTTAGACCCTATTTTGAGTGACTCCAAATACCGGCGGTAGCCTAAAACCAGCGTTAGGAGCCTCTAACGCTGGTTTTCACGGCTAACGCGAAACTCCAAATCTAGGTCATAGTGTTTCCAGGTAGTTCAGTTATCTGCTTAAGTTTATTAAGGAAGTCTGTAGTGTCCTGTATAAAGCTATCAGTCTTAAAGGGACATGAAACCCAACAATTTTCTTTCATGATTCAGATAGAGAATACAATTTTAAACAACTTTCCAATGTACTTCTATTATTTAATTTGCTTGCTTCTCTTGTTATCCTTTGCTGAAAGGTTTATCTAGGCAAGCTTAGGGGCGGCAGAGAACCTAGGTTCTAGCTGTTGATTGGTGGCTGCATATATATTGATTGTGATTGGATCATCCATGTGTTCAGTTAGCAACCATTAGTGCATTGCTGCTCCTTCAACAAATGATACAAAAAGAATGAAACAGATTAGCTAATAGAAGTAAATTAGAAAGTTGTTTAAAATTGTATTCTCTATCTGAATCATGAATGAAAATGTTGGGGTTTCATGTCCCTTTAATAACTAGAGG
This sequence comes from Bombina bombina, assembly GCF_027579735.1. NCBI lineage: Eukaryota > Metazoa > Chordata > Amphibia > Anura > Bombinatoridae > Bombina > Bombina bombina. The sequence continues at coordinate 829,814,418 of NC_069499.1, forward strand.
CGTGAGTGTAGTGTGTTTCTATATCAGATTGATCAGTATTGCTTAAGACCTGAGGAAGGGAGGAAAACTCTCGAAAGCTCGTCTTTGAAATATTATGTTAGTCCAAAAAAAAAAAGGTATCACTGCATACTGCAATACTCTGTTATTTGAGCATCTTATCTACTGGACTAATACGGCTAATCCAATTTTCACTATTTGTATATACTGTACCTATACCTATATATAATTGTATATATTTTGATATAGATACAGTGGGGCAAAAAAGTATTTAGTCAGCCACCAATTGTGCAAGTTCTCCCACTTAAGAAGATGAGAGAGGCCTGTAATTTTCATCATAGGTATACCTCAACTATGAGAGACAAAATGTGGAAACAAATCCAGACAATCACATTGTCTGATTTGGAAAGAATTTATTTGCATATTATGGTGGAAAATAATTATTTGGTCACCTACAAACAAGCAAGATTTCTGGCTCCCACAGACCTGTATCTTCTTCTTTAAGAGGCTCCTCTGTCCTCCACTCATTACCTGTACTAATGGCACCTGTTTGAACTTGTTTGAAAGTTGTTCGGAAGGGTTTCAAGAAAAAAAGCTTCTACTCTCTTCCAAAAACAAACTTAAGCATCTTCAGTTTGCTAGACACTACTGGAACTTCAAATGGGATCGGGTTCTATGGTCAGATGAAGCCAAAATAGAGCTTTTTGGCAATAAACACCAGAGGTGAGTTTGGTGCACACAGAGAGGTAGCCATAAGTACCTCATATCCACGGTTAAATATGGTGGTGGCTCTTTAATTTTTTTATGCCAGAGGACATGGACATTTTGTTATTATACATGGAATCATTAAATATCAACAGATATTAAATGAATACCTGATTGCCTCTGCCATAAAGTTTAAACTGGGCCATGGTTGGATCTTCCAGCAGGACAATGATCCAAAACATACATCAAAATGTAACTTTGTCGTCAGATGACCCACCTCAAACAAAACCTTATGCGTTTCGAAAATGAAACTCTTCTTTTTCAGAGGTAATGGAACTAGGCCAATAAAATACGGTGTTCATCTCTTTTCCATCTTAATATGGGAAGAGTACACAGCTGCATTCCTTACTTGTGGGAAATACTGAACCTGGCCAACAGGAGGAGGCAAAGACACCCCAGCCAAAGGCTTAAATACCTCCCACACTTCCTCATAACCCCAGTCATTCTTTGCCTTTCGTCACAGGAGGTTGGCAGAGAAGTGTTAGAAGTTTTTGGAGTAGTCTCTTACGGAGGGTAGTACTCTTCGAGATGGGACTGGAGTTTTAAGTAGTCCTGTCAGCCTCTCAGTGAGAGCATGGATGAAAGTTAGAGTCTGGAGATGCAGGGAGAGTCTTTCTGTGAAACCATCCCGACTTAACAGCTCCATAGAGCTAATATCCAGCACAGATGTCCCAAGGTGCGTGCACGCTGTGAGGGGTTAACTCCCACTACCCCAAGACAATATCAGTATGCAAGAACACAGCAGTACCACTTTTAGTCTCCAAAACCTTCTTTTATTCCATTCACATGGTGAGCAAAAAGTTAAAACAGAAGACGTTTCGGTCAAACACCCTTACTCATGTTCATGCAGTGTATACAAACATTACTGCCCTTAAATACCTATACACATGTAAGACCACACCTCCTTAATTAACACTCTCAGTACATTTTAGTAGTTCACCTTCATATATACTGACCCCTAGTGGTCTACACTTTTATTGTTCAATTATTTTTTTAAAATCTTTTTACTTAAATAAAAACACTTTCTACACAGATAAGGAATACAGCAGTTCTAATCTACAGATTCAATCAAAGACAATGTACAAATTTATCATATAACAATATATCAATTAACCCAGAGATAAGCCTTTATGCAAATACACTCAGATCAATTTTCCTATTCATTCCCTTGGAAATTAATGACTCTAATTTATCTATCCAAAAGGCTCCACGCCTCTTAAGGAGTAGCTCCCTATTGCCTCCTCTCCTAGGTATGGGTATATAATCAATAATTTGAAATCTCAACTGTGAGATAGTATGCCATTTTTCTCGTGAGTTCTTAAGGACTCCCCAAGCAGAAACTAACATCAGTAACTATGAGAAGCTTGCCAGACGTAATATAACATACCAGCTACATGCCTCAACTCAAACTGAGTATTACAGAACGAAACATATTCCACAGGGCCTCAGAATGAACACCAGGCCGACACTGTTTTCCAGTAATCAAGAATATTGTACAAAGTTTGAGCAAATTTTGAATAAGTGCTCCCTGGATATAATAGTGTTTACTGTGGAGTATTTGCAGAAGGCAATGGACACTCAAACTATTGAAATTAAAGAGGTGGAAGTGGGCCTTAGAAAGTCGGCCAGTAACATGGATATCGACAAGGCATTAAAAGAAATTAATGATACAATTGCTGATCTAAGAAAAGAATTGGAAGTCAAAAAGAGGACCAAATTCAACTGCGATGAGCAGGATTACCTGACCAGGGCCGTTTACAGATGGACCCTTGATCTAACCAGAAGCCAGAGGAACGTCACTTCCGGATTTGCCGGCAGACGGGAATGGAGGATGCACAAGGCAACAAGCAGCTCTGAGATGACTATGTCTGGGGAGTCGGATATCAGAGGAGACGGGGTGGCAGGAAACATTGCCACAAAACCGGTCAGCAAGAAACCGGTCCAGGAGTATCAGAGGAGAACTTGTCGAGGGACAAGACGTTGATCATTAATATTTCTGGTATGCAATTAACAGAGACTCAATTGAAGGGACTAACTTTTTGCAAGCAAGAGAAATGCAATTTCTATAAGTTAGAGCAAGACCTGTTTAGGTTTAATAGGAGTTTGAATTTGAAATCTTTTTTCCAATGCTGACTCTGTTAAATTGTTTCCTAATGTTACTGGTAGCTCTAGGGTTGAGGAATTAGCCATTAAAACATTAGGCTTAAAAAATAAAAGCACTTTTACACCAGCAGCCTATGATTCCAGTATCGATGTGCTCATGAAACTGGTTAAAAGTGATATTTATAATTTTAAGGCACAGTGTAAAAAGAAAGGGCGTATGTTTTCCCCTAATATGTCCAAACAAGAAAGCATAGCCTTAAAGTCACTAAGTAATGAGAAAAAGCTGATCTGTAAGCAAGCAGACAAGGGTGGGGCCACTGCTATATTAGATAGGGGTTATTATATTGATGAAATCAAGGGACAGCTGTCCAAACTTGAGGTGTACATGCCCCTTTCATATGACCCTTCTAAACAAATTATGACAGATATTAAGAAATGTGTAATGAGAGCTTTCCTGAATGGTATCATTGACAATGATACTAAGAATTTTCTAATAAAAGATGAATTTGTTACCCCAGTTTTTTATACACTCCCAAAGGTGCACAATAATCGGAGCCCCCCCTGGGTTTCCAATTGTGGCAGGCACTGATTCTATTTTTACAAATATTTCCATATACCTTGACAGGCTTTTAAGACCTTTTGTATCTCAGTCTATAGCTTTTATTAAAGACACAAATTACTTTTTGGAAAAAATGTATAGCTTTTCTGGGTCCATGGAGAAATGTATTTTGTATAGCTTGGAGATTGTAAGTCTACACATCTAGACCCCATTCTAGTGGCTTAGATGCAATAGGTTTTGCCATTTCTAAAAGTAATAGATTCACAATGGAACAGCAACAGTTTATTATTGAATTGCTTGATATTATATTATATTGTAACTACTTTTTGTTTGAGGATACATACTATGTACAGAAACAGGGAACAGCAATGGGGTCCAACATCGCCCCTACCTATGCCAATAGTTTTATAAATATTTTTGAAGAGGGATTCGTGTACAAAAATAAACTTTTTCTCCTATGTGGTGCCACCTGGTGGCGTTACATAGATGATATCTTTTGCATTTGGTGGGGTGACGTTGGAACCCTCCAGCAATTTGTGCTGGAATTGAGTTCTGCAACAAGGAGTATGAAATTTACACTAACTTGGAGTGAGAAGTCTATAAACTTTCTAGACACTAAGGTGTATAAAGATAGGGGTGTACTAAAAACAGATTTGTATAGAAAGGATACAGATAAGAATATAGTCTCCTTCACTACACTAGTGCACATGCCCCATCATTAATTAAGTCACTTCCTTTTAGTCAAATGCTGAGGGTAAGAAGGATTGTGAGAGAAGATGCAGTAGCCCTAGTAAGACTAAAAGAGATGGAAAATAGATTTGTGGAGTGAGGATATCCTAAAAGCATGATAGAGGAGGTCACCAAAAAGGTATTAGAACTACCAAAAGGAAGGGTTAATAAGGAGGATAACCAAAATAAGAAAGACCCTGACAGAATGGTATTCATCTCAGAATATAATGCCTTTAGCCCAAAGATTCAAAAGATATTAAGTAAGCACTGGCACATTTTAAGTGAGTGTAACCCAGAGGTTAAAGCCTTTAGACAGCCATTATACCTGCATATACTAGACTCCCTAGTTTAAAAGATAAGCTTATTAGGGCTGATGTAGGGATTAAAAATAAAGGTAAACAGGGTTTTATAACCTCAAAGAATGATGGCTGTTTCCCCTGCCTCAATTGTTTGAATTGTAATAATTTGATTAAAGGAGATAAATTTACCCACCCCTTAACGGGTCAGAATTTCAGGATTAAAGGGTACTTTAATTGTAATGCCACCTTTGTAATATATCTATTTAAGTGTCCATATGGCCTAATTTATATTGGTGAGATGACCCAACGGGTCAGGGACAGAATTCTTCAGCATAAATCCAATATTAGGACCAACTACCTAAATGCTCCTGTTGCCCATCATTTTTTGGAAAAAGGGCATACTATCTCACAGTTGAGATTTCAAATTATTAATTATATACCCATACCTAGGAGAGGAGGCAATAGGGAGCTACTCCTTAAGAGGCGTGAAGCCTTTTGGATAGATGAATTAGAGTCATTAATTCCCAAAGGAATGAATAGGGAAATTGATCTGAGTGTATTTGCATGAAGGCTTATCTTTGGTTTAATTGGTATATTGTTATATGATAAATTTGTACATTGTCTTTGATTGAATCTGTAGATTAGAACTGCTGTATTCCTTATCTGTGTAGAAAGTGTTTTTAAAAAAGTAAAAGGTTTTTTAAAAAAAGAATAGAAAAATAAAGGTGTAGACCACTAGGGGTCAGTATATATGAAGGTGAACTACTAAAATGTACTGAGAGTGTTAATTAAGGAGGTGTGGTCTCACCTGTGTATAGGTATTTAAGGCCAGTAATGTTTGTATACACTGCATGAACATGAGTAAGGGTGTTTGACCCGAAACATCGTTCTGTTTTTACTTTTTGCTACCCATGTGAATGGAATAAAAGAAGGTTTTGGAGACTAAAAGTGGTGCTGCTGTGTTCTTGCATACTTAGGCAATCAGTGTTGATGAGTTTCGCTGCCTGCTTTCTTCATTCAAGTTCATATCAGAAGCGAGGCTACTATCTGTCACACTTGAAGGGCCGTGTTCCTGTTCCACAGTGTAGATTCTGGTAAGATCGTTTCATATTTTATACATGTATGATAACGCAAGAAGACAGGGTCACAGTGTGACTCCTTTATCTGTATAGAATCAAGGGTTAATATCTCCTTAGGGGGATTATTGAACAGGGGGCAATAATCTTATATGTTTATTTGATTTTATGCTGCTTTATGTGTGAGATGTTATGGGCTTATAGGCTGTTATGGAATATACAGGTTTCACTTTCACTTTGAGAGCCATGCAGCTTACAAGCTTGGCGCGCTTTCTCATAGCAGGGACTGTCCTGTATTGTGCACCATGTGATTCATCCCCTTTTTTCTGACCGGGTGTCTATCAGAGAGGAGCCATAAATCTCTGTCCTGTCTGGGTCATGGGAGGTGGTGAGTGCCCCAGCCATTGGGGTATAAGGGTGCCATTTTTTTTTAATAAAATAAGATGTTTTTTTTCTCTAGTTCTCTGGTTATTGCACTAGTGATCGAGGATTCTGTTACTTTAGAGGGCACTCCCTCTATTCCTAATGAGTAATTCCTGTTTATATGGTGAGGAGTAGTGATGTCGCGAACAGTTTTGCCGCAAATAGTTCGCAGCGAACATAGCATGTTCGCGTTCGCAGCGGACGGCGAACATATGCGATGTTCGATCCGCCCCCTATTCGTCATTATTGAGTAAACTTTGACCCTGTAGCTCACAGTCACAAGACACATTCCAGCCAATCAACAGCAGACACTCCCTCCCAGACCCTCCCACCTCCTGGACAGCATCCATTTTAGATTCATTCGGAGCCTGCATTCTTAGTGAGAGGAGGGACAGTGTAGCTGCTGCTGATTAAATAGGGAAATCGATAGCTAGGCTAGTGTATTCAGTGTCCACTACAGTCCTGAAGGACTCATCTGATCTCTGCTGTAAGGACAGCACCCCAAAAAGCCCTTTTTAGAGCTAGAACATCAGTCTGCTTTTTTTTTTTTTTTTTTTTTCCCTGTGTAATCTAATTGCAGCCTGCCTGCCAGCTCAGGCTCACAGCGTATACTGTGCCCACTTGCCCAGTGCCACCACTCATATCTGGTGTAACAGTAGTGTACATTTTTGAAATAATAGCAGTCATTTTCCTTCACACGTGTGCGTTTGAGGTCCTGCCAGGGCACAGTGTGACACCAGTGCAAGTCATATCTGCTAAAACAGTAGTGTACATTTAAAAAAAAAAAAAAACCTTTTTTTAATTTGAAATAATAGCAGTCAGTTTCCTTCACAAGTGTGCGTTTCAGGTCCTGCCAGGGCACAGTGTCACACCAGTGCAACTCATATCTGCTAAAACAGTAGTGTACATACATTTTAAAAAAAAACAACCTTTTTTTTTGTGAAATAATAGCAGTCAGTTTCCCTCACACGTGTGCGTTCCAGGTCCTGCCAGGGCACAGTGTCACACCAGTGCAAGTCATATCTGCTAAAACAGTAGTGTACATTTAAAAAAAAAAAAAACCTTACACTACCTGAACGATACAACATCATACCTGATGTTTTAAAGCATGTTATTCAAACAATTTAGGAATGTTAGGTGATTTATGCCCTTTATGGATTAAAACCAGACTCTGCATCAACTATGTAATTTTCCATGGGAGTTTGCCATGGATCCCCCTCCGGCATGCCACAGTCCAGGTGTTAGTCCCCTTGAAACAACTTTTCCATCACTTTTGTGTAGAAAAACTGAAATCCTCGCACTCACAAGGGTAGGTAGAAAAGGGTGATTATAAATAAAGTACCGCCAGTCCAGTGGCTAAAAGTAGAAAGCTCCTTTATTTAGAAATACACTAAAAAGGAATACACGCCAGCAAGGTAACAAGGTCAAATGCGTTTCATAGTTCTAACTTCTTCAGTGACCTATACCAACACCTGAAAGCTCATCCTTAATAAAGGTATTAACCACTCCCCCATTACAGGTGCAAAACATTGGTTCAGGTGAATCACAGAAAAGGAGGGCAATCACATTCAGCATATGTATTATATAATTTCTGACAGATAAGCATATTTACATAGTTACAGAGTGTTAAGTAAAATATACTTTCATTTTAAAGTGCCAACATTTATTTACTGTGAAATCTAATTTAGATATTATATTTTAAACTGATATATGGGACATAACTTTATTTCTGACAACAAGTTCCTGATTAATGACTAAATCTGATTTATCCACAATATTGGATACCAAGAGCTACCTTGTAATAATTTCATATGAACTGCTCTAGTATAAATATGTCAAATCATTATGCAAAAACACTAAATCATTTTAGAAATATTTGTGACTATCACCTTATTGTAGAAAGGAATATTTTTAATAAATCAGATTATTGAAAACCTAGAAACTTCCCAAATTTCTCTATCAGTACTATGATCAAAAAATTCTATAGATATAGTTTATAAATATCCTTATAACTAGTCATGAGTGTACATACCACATTTATTAATGCATTCTAATGGGATAAAAAATGCATATGAATTATCCACTATATCCTAAGTCTAATTACTCTACATAAAGTTTGATATCCCAATCAGAATTAAGTCCCTTCAGAACCCTTGTATTTAATTGGAAAATCCAATATACTTCCTTCTGACTTAAAAGTTTAAGTCTATTTCCTCCCCTTTTGGGTCTCTTTACATGTTGTATACCCTGAAAACGTCGTAGATTTTTATTCCCATTATGTTCATTCTTAAAATGCAAGGCAACTGGGGTGTCCGAATCCTCATCTCCAATTGACCTCAAGTGCTCCAAAAATCTAGTTTTTAGGGGTCTGGTCGTTTGACCAACATACTTTATATTGCAAAGTTTACACGTGAGTAAATATACCACGTACGAAGTGTTGCAATTTATGTACTCTTTAATTTTAAAAGACTTTTCGTCACCCGTGGATTTAAAGGTATCACCCAATAGGGCATATGAACATGATGTACATTTCCTACTTCCACAATGGAAAAAAACATTTTTTGGTGTAAGCCAATTATCTGTAGTACTTGTGGGTAACATAGATGGAGAAAGAATGTTAGCCAACGTTCTCGATTTACGTGTCACATATTTACAACCTCCCTCTATAATCTTATCCATAGTCTCATCAACTCTGAGAATAGGGAGAGACTTTTTGATAATTTGACAGATGTCATTATATTCCTTGCTATACATTGTTGTAAATACAGGTCTCTGCTGGTAATTAGCCTTTCTCCTCAATTTGCCTTTGATCATGTCTTGTCTAGCCATAGAATCTACTTGTTTCTAAGCCTCTCTCAGATCCTGTAATTTGTATCCCCTTTCCAAAAAACGTTCTGTAGTTTTCAATGAATGTGCTTCATATGCCTCTATGGTGCTACAGTTTCTTTTTGTCCTCATGTACTGGCCTTTTGGTATGGCCTTTATAACATGTCTTGGATAGCTAGATTTAGCCATCAAAAGGGTATTGCCTGCACTCTTCTTCCTATACAACTCTACTTCTATACTGTGTGTATCAATATTAGGTTTAATTAGTACATCAAGGAAAGGCATTTCTTTTCTACTTGTGTTCATAGTGAACCGCAGATTCTGTTGGTTATCAGATAGATAGGTCCGGATGTCCGGATGTGCCGGTCCGGATGTCCTCTTCTTGCCGGATAGGAGGAAGACTTTGGAGCCTCTTCTGGACCTCTTCAGCACCGGATGCCAGGACGGATCGGTGATACCTGGATGGTGAAGACAAGGTAGGAAGATCTTCAGGGGCTTAGTGTTAGGTTTATTTAAGGGGGGTTTGGGTTAGATTAGGGGTATGTGGGTGGTGGGTTGTAATGTTGGGGGGGGGGTATTGTATGTTTTTTTTTTACAGGCAAAAGAGCTGATTTTCTTGGGGCATGCCCCGCAAAGGGCCCTGTTCAGGGCTGGTAAGGTAAAAGAGCTTTTAAATTTATTAATTTAGAATAGGGTAGGGATTTTTTTTATTTTGGGGGTCTTTGTTATTTTATTAGGGGGCTTAGAGTAGGTGTAATTAGTTTAAAATTGTTGTAATATTTTTCTTATGTTTGTAAATATTTTTTTATTTTTTGTAACTTAGTTCTTTTTTATTTTTTGTACTTTAGTTAGTTTATGTAATTGTAGTTATTTGTAGAAATTGTATTTAATTTATTTATTGATAGTGTAGTGTTAGGTTTTATTGTAGGTAATTGTAGGTATTTTATTTAATTAATTTATTGATAGGGTAGTGTTAGGTTTAATTATAACTTAGGTTAGGACTTATTTTACAGGTAATTTTGTTATTATTTTAACTAGGTAACTATTAAATAGTTCTTAACTATTTAATAGCTATTGTACCTGGTTAAAATAATTACAAAGTTACCTGTAAAATAAATATTAATCCTAAAATAGCTACAATGTAATTATAATTTATATTGTAGCTATATTAGGGGTTTTTTACAGGTAAGTATTTAGCTTTAAATAGGAATAATTTATTTAATAAGAGTTAATTAATTTCGTTAGATTTAAATTATATTTAACTTAGGGGGGTGTTAGTGTTAGGGTTAGACTTAGCTTTAGGGGTTAATCCATTTATTATAGTAGCGGTGAGCTCCGGTCGTCAGATTAGGGGTTAATAATTGAAGTTAGGTGTCGGCGATGTTAGGGAGGGCAGATTAGGGGTTAATACTATTTATGATAGGGTTAGTGAGGCGGATTAGGGGTTAATAACTTTATTATAGTAGCGCTCAGGTCCGCTCGGCAGATTAGGGGGTTAATAAGTGTAGGCAGGTGTCGGCGACATTGAGGGGGGCAGATTAGGGGTTAATAAATATAATATAGGGGTCGGCGGTTTTAGGGGCAGCAGATTAGGGGTACATAAGGATAACGTAGGTGGCGGCGCTTTGCGGTCGGCAGATTAGGGGTTAATTATTGTAAGTAGCTGGCGGCGACGTTGTGGGGGGCAGGTTAGGGGTTAATAAATATAATACAGGGGTCGGCGGTGTTAGGGGCAGCAGATTAGGGGTACATAAGTATAACGTAGGTTGCGGTCGGCAGATTAGGGGTTAAAAAAATGTAATCGAGTTGCGGCGATGTGGGGGGACCTCGGTTTAGGGGTACATAGGTAGTTTATGGGTGTTAGTGTACTTTAGAGTACAGTAGTTAAGAGCTTTATGAACCGGCGTTAGCCCAGAAAGCTCTTAACTCCTGCTATTTTCCTGCGGCTGGAGTTTTGTCGTTAGATTTCTAACGCTCACTTGAGAAACGACTCTAAATACCGGCGTTAGGAAGATTCCATTGAAAAGATAGGATACGCAATTGACGTAAGGGGATCTGCGGTATGGAAAAGTCGCGGCTGAAAAGTGAGCGTTAGACCCTTTAATCACTGACTCCAAATACCGGCGGTAGCCTAAAACCAGCGTTAGGAGCCTCTAACGCTGGTTTTCACGGCTACCGCCGAACTCTAAATCTAGGCCTTAATTTCTAAAATCAAGGTGGATCTCTGCTGTTTCTTATACTCTATGAGTAGATCCATAAGGGCCAGGGAGCATTGGGTTAATAGATCATTCCATTTCCTAATAAAATCTGTGTCTGCTACCTCAAAAGAAGGGAATTTCTTTATTCGTAAGCCCCTTGGAATACAGTGAAACTTTTTATATAAATGTTTTAACATCAATCTCCAGCCTTGTGTCTTGTTTTAACAGTTTGTCCATTTTAAAGAAAAGTGAGTCCAAACTCTCTCTCTCCTCCTGTTCTAGTTTGTCATCATCATAATCCTCACAGTCCTCATAAGTTTCTTCAAATGACTGGAACACATAACTCTCAGCCGCCATGACTTCAAATAATGCTCCTATTAAGCAGAAGCAGCACACTTCATGCAATAATTCCGGAGATGTAAACTGTTTTGTAGGATAAACCTACTACAGGTACAAATAAATTTTAAAGTGCACACCTTATGCACAAATTCCAAAATGTGAGCAGCTGGTGTGAGTGATCCCACTAAAAAAATCAAACAGCACATTTTATGCATTACTTCCAAAGATATATATTGCTGTATAGAATAGTTCCACTGTTGTGCAGAAATTCAATTCCAAAGATGCAAACTGCTATTGTAAAGAGTTTTTACTTATGCTCTCTATGCGAGTATGATGGCGTTAGTAGTACATTCTTAATTCAAGTGCCCATCACTCTCTTTCAAAAAATGGCTTCTGAGATAGCATTAACAAAAACTCCAAATTTAGGCTTTTGAAATAGCAATAATAGAAACTTCAGGCATATTAATCACAAGATAACGCTTATCTGTATTAATGAGATTTATTTTTTAGGATGCCACTCCAATTCAAAGCACTCTGCTTGGCGTGTAGCCTTAAAGATGTATGTGTATGTAGGATCATAAGCGGTACATTCACCCAGCCTAACCCTATCAGACTGATAGTGCGGTGTAATACAGAGAACACAGATGAAATAAAGGGAATAAACGGAATTGATTTGTTGCATCTTTATTGCATCTGTGTTCTGTGCATCTGTGTTCTCTGTATTACAATTTCTGCACAACAGTGGAACTATTCTATACAGCAATATATATCTTTGGAAGTAATGCATAAAATGTGCTGTTTGATTTTTTAGTGGGATTACTCACACCAGCTGCTCACATTTTGGAATTTGTGCATAAGGTGTGCACTTTAAAATTTATTTGTACCTGTAGTAGGTTTATCCTACAAAACAGTTTACATCTCCGGAATTATTGCATGAAGTGTGCTGCTTCTGCTTAATAGGAGCATTATTTGAAGTCATGGCCGCTGAGAGTTATGTGTTCCAGTCATTTGAAGAAACTTATGAGGACTGTGAGGATTATGATGATGACAAACTAGAACAGGAGGAGAGAGAGAGTTTGGACTCACTTTTCTTTAAAATGGACAAACTGTTAAAACAAGACACAAGGCTGGAGATTGATGTTAAAAGATTTAACATATATAAAAAGTTTCACCGTATTCCAAGGGGCTTACGAATAAAGAAATTCCCTTCTTTTGAGGTAGCAGACACAGATTTTATTAGGAAATGGAATGATCTATTAACCCAATGATCCCTGGCCCTTATGGATCTACTCATAGAGTATAAGAAACAGCAGAGATCCACCCTGATTTTAGAAATTAAGGAAGTACAAGATTACATCCGCCCGTTATCTACTAAACCTGAGTTTAAGGGCTATGATGATAAAATTAAAAGAGTAATGGAAGAATTTAGAGAAAATTTATGTTTTTTTAAGAAATCAAAAATATCAAGGGACAAGGATGATTATGAGAAGGGGAATGTGTATAGATGGATGCATACAGGAGGGAAGAAGAGACAGAGAGTTAACAGTAATTTCAAACAGGATAAAAAGAAAGTTAAGTTTAACAAAACTGACACAGAATATGATTACGACTCATCAGATTTTGAGGGGGTTACAGAGGATACTAATTCTTCAACTTCCTTTGTTCTTACAGCCCTTTACAGACAGGGAAGATATTGTTGTCACTAATTCCCAGGTGTCAAAAAACATTAAGGGTATCCTACACACCAAAGTAAAAGAAAAAAACGTAGGACACGACGAGGTAGGAGGGGCAGGGGTAGGCAGAGGTTATCAGGTAGGTCAGGGGAGGACACACCGTTATCCCAGGAGACAACGGAGGTCTCAGAGCAGGAAATATGTTTAAAGTCTAAAAATGTAATTAATCTATCATCTGTTAAATTGACCCACAACCAGATAAAAGTGCTATCATTGGGATTGAATTTTGCACCAAGTTCACACTTTGATTTGTTCCAAACCATTGTTGACATTAATAAATTTGTGCGATCACTTACCCTTAAGAAATATTTTTTTGAAACAATGGGTAACAACGATGCTTTGGATAAATCTGAGGATGGTGATCAAATTGATGAGATAGCACATGATGATGGGATTCTATCTTTTGTTGATATATGTGCTGAAATGGATTTAGCAGACCTACATAGGGCAGCAGGTGGAGATATCCATAACTTAAAGAGTAGTGATATTCCTCTAAAAAAGTTCAAAAGTAGATCTGACTTTTATCCATCACATATAAGAAACAATAGTATAGAAGTTTTTCACAAAACAGTTGAAAAGGAAGTGACAGAATTACACAAGAAAAATATGGATAAACGTGACACCTTTAAGAATGACAACATGAGTAAACAGGATAGGATTGCAATAAAACAACTTAAGAACAATTCATCTATTGTAATACGCAATTCGGACAAAGGGGTAATGTTGTTGTCCTTAACAGGACTGATTATATAAAGGAGGCCTTTCGACAGTTACAGGATGAGGAGGTCTATGAAAAACTCTCCTTTAATCCTACTTTTAGGTATAGGAGGATACTTCATGATCTTTTGGATTGGGCGGTAATGATTGGTGCTATAACAAAGTTGAACTTTGAGTTTTTGTTAGTTGAACACTCTATTGTACCAATTTTTCATTACCTCCCAAAGATTCATAAGAGTATGACCTCACCTCCAGGACGCCCCATAGTGGCGGGTATTGGTTCATTGAATGAACCATTAAGCACCATGATTGACACTCTACTACAACCCATTGTATTGAGCCTTAGGAGCTATATCAGGGACACAACAGAATTCATTAAACAGATTGAACAAGTGGAATGGTTGGATGAGCATTGTATTGTCACCATTGATGTTGTGTCCCTCTATACCTCCATCCCTCACGACAAGGGTATTGTGGCAATACAATCATGTCTAGAGATGTTTACTGATTATGATGTTAATCTTAGAGAATTCATCTTAAAATCCATTGAATTTTTGCTTTCGCATAATTTTTTTCTATTTGAGGGGGATTACTATCGCCAAAGACAGGGGACAGCAATGGGGGCGACATTTGCCCCCACATATGCCAACCTATTTTTAGGTTGGTGGGAGCTGTCCCATGTCTTTGGAGATGGTAATCCCTTCAAAGAACGGATTGCATATTACGGCCGTTATATAGACGACCTTGTGTTTATATTTGATGGTGATGATTCGATGGTGAATGACTTTTTTGACTATCTATCTGATAACCAACAGAATCTGCGTTTCACTATGAACACAAGTAGAAAAGAAATGCCTTTCCTTGATGTACTAATTAAACCTAATATTGATACACACAGTATAGAAGTAGAGTTGTATAGGAAGAAGAGTGCAGGCAATACCCTTTTGATGGCTAAATCTAGCTATCCAAGACATGTTATAAAGGCCATACCAAAAGGCCAGTACATGAGGACAAAAAGAAACTGTAGCACCATAGAGGCATATGAAGCACATTCATTGAAAACTACAGAACGTTTTTTGGAAAGGGGATACAAATTACAGGATCTGAGAGAGGCTTAGAAACAAGTAGATTCTATGGCTAGACAAGACATGATCAAAGGCAAATTGAGGAGAAAGGCTAATTACCAGCAGAGACCTGTATTTACAACAATGTATAGCAAGGAATATAATGACATCTGTCAAATTATCAAAAAGTCTCTCCCTATTCTCAGAGTTGATGAGACTATGGATAAGATTATAGAGGGAGGTTGTAAATATGTGACACGTAAATCAAGAACGTTGGCTAACATTCTTTCTCCATCTACAGGGAGTGCAGAATTATTAGGCAAGTTGTATTTTTGAGGATTAATTTTATTATTGAACAACAACCATGTTCTCAATGAACCGAAAAAACTCATTAATATCAAAGCTGAATATTTTTGGAAGTAGTTTTTAGTTTGTTTTTAGTTTTAGCTATTTTAGGGGGATATCTGTGTGTGCAGGTGACTATTACTGTGCATAATTATTAGGCAACTTAACAAAAAACAAATATATACCCATTTCAATTATTTATTTTTACCAGTGAAACCAATATAACATCTCAACATTCACAAATATACATTTCTGACATTCAAAAACAAAACAAAAACAAATCAGTGACCAATATAGCCACCTTTCTTTGCAAGGACACTCAAAAGCCTGCCATCCATGGATTCTGTCAGTGTTTTGATCTGTTCACCATCAACATTGCATGCAGCAGCAACCACAGCCTCCCAGACACTGTTCAGAGAGGTGTACTGTTTTCCCTCCTTGTAAATCTCACATTTGATGATGGACCACAGGTTCTCAATGGAGTTCAGATCAGGTGAACAAGGAGGTCATGTCATTAGATTTTCTTCTTTTATACCCTTTCTTGCCAGCCACGCTGTGGAGTACTTGGACGCGTGTGATGGAGCATTGTCCTGCATGAAAATCATGTTTTTCTTGAAGGATGCAGACTACTTCCTGTACCACTGCTTGAAGAAGTTGTCTTCCAGAAACTGGCAGTAGGACTGGGAGTTGAGCTTGACTCCATCCTCAACCCGAAAAGGCCCCACAAGCTCATCTTTGATGATACCAGCCCAAACCAGTACTCCACCTCCACCTTGCTGGTGTCTGAGTCGGACTGGAGCTCTCTGCCCTTTACCAATCCAGCCACGGGCCCATCCATCTGGCCCATCAAGACTCACTCTCATTTCATCAGTCCATAAAACCTTAGAAAAATCAGTCTTGAGATATTTCTTGGCCCAGTCTTGACGTTTCAGCTTGTGTGTCTTGTTCAGTGGTGGTCGTCTTTCAGCCTTTCTTACATTGGCCATGTCTCTGAGTATTGCACACCTTGTGCTTTTGGGCACTCCAGTGATGTTGCAGCTCTGAAATATGGCCAAACTGGTGGCAAGTGGCATCTTGGCAGCTGCACGCTTGACTTTTCTCAGTTCATGGGCAGTTATTTTGCGCCTTGGTTTTTCCACACACTTCTTGCGACCCTGTTGACTATTTTGAATGAAACGCTTGATTGTTCGATGATCACGCTTCAGAAGCTTTGCAATTTTAAGAGTGCTGCATCCCTCTGCAAGATATCTCACTATTTTTGACTTTTCTGAGCCTGTCAAGTCCTTCTTTTGACCCATTTTGCCAAAGGAAAGGAAGTTGCCTAATAATTATGCACACCTGATATAGGGTGTTGATGTCATTAGACCACACCCCTTCTCATTACAGAGATGCACATCACATAATATGCTTAATTGGTAGTAGGCTTTCGAGCCTATACAGCTTGGAGTAAGACAACATACATAAAGAGGATGATGTGGTCAAAATACTCATTTGCCTAATAATTCTGCACTCCCTGTATGTTACCCACAAGTACTACAGATAATTGGCTTACACAAAAAAATGTTTTTTTTCCATTGTGGAAGTAGGAAATGTACATCATGTTCATATGCCCTATTGGGTGATACCTTTAAATCCACGGGTGACGAAAAGTCTTTTAAAATTAAAGAGTACATAAATTGCAACACTTCGTACGTGGTATATTTACTCACGTGTAAACTTTGCAATATAAAGTATGTTGGTCAAACGACCAGACCCCTAAAAACTAGATTTTTGGAGCACTTGAGGTCAATTGGAGATGAGGATTCGGACACCCCAGTTGCCTTGCATTTTAAGAATGAACATAATGGGAATAAAAATCTACGACGTTTTCAGGGTATACAACATGTAAAGAGACCCAAAAGGGGAGGAAATAGACTTAAACTTTTAAGTCAGAAGGAAGTATATTGGATTTTCCAATTAAATACAAGGGTTCTGAAGGGACTTAATTCTGATTGGGATATCAAACTTTATGTAGAGTAATTAGACTTAGGATATAGTGGATAATTCATATGCATTTTTTATCCCATTAGAATGCATTAATAAATGTGGTATGTACACTCATGACTAGTTATAAGGATATTTATAAACTATATCTATAGAATTTTTTGATCATAGTACTGATAGAGAAATTTGGGAAGTTTCTAGGTTTTCAATAATCTGATTTATTAAAAATATTCCTTTCTACAATAAGGTGATAGTCACAAATATTTCTAAAATGATTTAGTGTTTTTGCATAATGATTTGACATATTTATACTAGAGCAGTTCATATGAAATTATTACAAGGTAGCTCTTGGTATCCAATATTGTGGATAAATCAGATTTAGTCATTAATCAGGAACTTGTTGTCAGAAATAAAGTTATGTCCCATATATCAGTTTAAAATATAATATCTAAATTAGATTTCACAGTAAATAAATGTTGACACTTTAAAATGAAAGTATATTTTACTTAACACTCTGTAACTATGTAAATATGCTTATCTGTCAGAAATTATATAATACATATGCTGAATGTGATTGCCCTCCTTTTCTGTGATTCACCTGAACCAATGTTTTGCACCTGTAATGGGGGAGTGGTTAATACCTTTATTAAGGATGAGCTTTCAGGTGTTGGTATAGGTCACTGAAGAAGTTAGAACTATGAAACGCGTTTGACCTTGTTACCTTGCTGGCGTGTATGCCTTTTTAGTGTATTTCTAAATAAAGGAGCTTTCTACTTTTAGCCACTGGACTGGCGGTACTTTATTTATAATCACCCTTTTCTACTTACCCTTGTGAGTGTGAGGATTCCAGTTGTTCTACAATTCTTTCTCTTGAGGGAAAAAGGTGAAGTTCCCTGTACATATCCTATCTGCACCAGTCGGACCAGAACCTTTGTTTTGACTACAGCTCCCGTGGGGAGCGCTGAGGAGGTGAGACGGAGCGGTGCTGCAGAGGCAGTGAAGACACAGCACAGCACGGCACAGAGAGAGGTGAATAAAACTGCTTGACACACTGAGCGCTTGCTTACGGATTCTGGCACTCCATCACTTTTGTGGCCAGAAAGAGTCCCTGTGGGTTTTAAAATTTGCCTGCCTATTGAAGTCTATGGCGGTTCGCCGGTTCGCAACCTTTTGCGGAAGATCGCGTTCGCTGTTCGCGAACGCAAAATTTTAGGTTCGCGACATCACTAGTGAGGAGGTCTTAGTTCCGCCCTCTCAATTATGTTCCATATGCCTTGATAATGTGATAATATCAAACATGTTTGATACCACGGAGCCGTCCACCTCTGAGGAGTTGTCCAGTGAGGTGCGTACCCTACATTCTTATCTCTACACATGCAGTTTTCCCGTAGCATTGCTGATCCTCCATCTGGAGGGGTCCTTTTTTCACTAGAATTGACTGCGCAGATCAGACGGCGGTGTCTGCGGCTTTTGATGCTTTACCTCGCCCTGCTAAGCGCAAGAGAAAGGTTACATATTGCACTCCTTCCCAGAGTACATCAGATAATTTATTGCATTTAACTGAGGGTTATCCGAGGATGAAGTTCTTTCTGAGACTTCAGAGTATGAACATTCGGGGTCGGAGTCTGCTGCCTCTAGATCTCCAGACTCTAGTTTAGGAATTTGCGCTTTCTTCTAAAGGAAGGTTTTGGCGCATTCAGAGGTTCCAGAGGCCAAATTGCCTGTTGAACCTTCAATTCCTAAATTGGATAGAGTTTGAGGACAGGGTGGTACCTTATCCTTCCCTGCTCCTGTTAGATGGCGAACATTATTAAGAATGAATGGGACAGGATTGGATTCCTTTTCCCCCTCTTCTCCCTTTAACAAATTGTCCCCGGTCCTGGACTCTCAATGGAGTTTTGAGGTTCCGTCCCTAAATGGCATGGCGTTATCTTCACCCATGCTTAATGTACTACTGTCCCGCTTGAGGATAGTTCTTCATTTGAAGAGCCCATGGATAAAAGATGGAAACTCTGTTAAGAAAGATGTTTCAACATACAGGATATTTGTTTCAACCGGCGGCAGCTGTTGCCGCGGTTACTGGAGAAACTACCTTCTGGTGTGACTCCTTATAGGATTTGATCGGTGTGGAGGATCCCCTTGACTTTACTTAGAAAAGATTTACTACCTTGAGGGTTGTTAATTCTTTTATCTGTGCTGCTATTAGGCAGTTTATTTGCTTGAATGCTATGGCTTCAGCTTTTTCCGTTCAGGCCCGTCGGGCTCTGGCTGAAGTCATGGTCTGCGGATATGACTTCTAAGTCTAGACTTCTTCCAGACAGAATGATTTTGTCTGGTCCAGCCCTGGAATTAATTATCTCTACGGTCACAGGGGGCAAGGGTGCCCTCCTACCGCAAGAGTATATAAACTAATCTAAGGAACGATTTTCATTCTTTTCATTCTGATAAAGCCCATGTCAGCAGTCCTCCACTGGGTTCGTCCCAGTTAATCAGATTCCAATCAAACAATATATCCTCGGTGGCTTACATCAACCATCAGGGGTGAAAGAGAAGCTTTCTAGTTTTGAGGGAAGTATCTCAGGTTCTGGTGTTTGGGAGACCCGCATTTGTTCCACATTCCGAGTGTGGACAACTGGGAAGCGGATTTCCTCAGCAGACAATCCTTTCATCCAGGAGAATTGTCTCTCCATCCTGAGTGTTTGCAGAGATTTGCAAGAGGAAAATCTTATAACGTCTCAATACCAAGCTACCCAGATAGGGGTCGAGGTACAGGGATCCTCAGGCAGAGCTAACAGAAGCATTAGCGGTGCCTTGGAGGTTAAATCTAATTTATCCTTTCCGACTGTTACCACTACTTCCTAGTGTAGTGGCTCAAGTCAAGCAGGCGTCAGTGATACTGACTGCTTCGTCTTGGCCACGAAGGATATGGTTCGCGGATCTAGTCGGGATGTCATCATCTCCTCTGTGGAAGTTACCTTGTCACAGGGATCTGCTGACCAAGGTCTCTTTGTTCATTAATGTCTAGATTCTCTGAGGCTGACTGCGTGGAGATTGACTGCTTAGTCCTAGCCAAGAGAGGGTTTTCTGAGAGAGTAATTTTTACTCTAATTCAAGCTCGTAAGATGGTTGCTCGTCACATCTATCATAAATTGTGGAGGACCTACTTATTCTGTTCTCCAGGATGAACTGGAGAAGGGATTTTCTGCAAGTCCCCTGAAGGGACAGTTTTCAGCCTTGTCTGTGTTACTGCACAAGAGGTTTGAAGAGCTTCCAGATGTGAAGCCATTTGTTAAGACTCTGCTGGGAACAGACCTGTATTTAGAGCTAAGACTCCTCCTTGGATTTTAAATCTTGTCCTTAAGGTTTTGCAACGGGCTCTGTGGAGCCTATGCATGAAGTAGACATTAAATTGTTGTCTAGGAAGGTTGCTTTTCTACTGGCTATTGCTTCTGCGTGCAGAGTATCCGTAATTTCTGCCTTGCAATGTGTCCTTCCTTATCTGTCTTTTCATGCCGATAAGGCTGTTCTATGAACCAAGTTAGGTTTTCTTCCTAAGGTTGTGTCAATTTGCAACATCAATCAAGAGATTGTGGTTCCTTTCTTATGTCCTAATCCTTCTTTGTCGAAGGAACGTTTACAATGTATTTCTGGATGTGGTTTGTGCCTTGAAGTTCTTTCTTCGGGCCATGAAAGAATTTAGACAAACCTCTTTCTCTGTTTGTTCTCTTTTCTGGGAAGCGTAGGAGTCAGAGAGCCTCTTCGACTTCCTTATTTTTTTGTCTGAGGAGTGTCATCCGTTTAGCATAGAAACGGCGGGACATAAGCCTCCTCTAAAGGATTACAGCTCATTCTACAAGAGCAGTGGTTTCCTCTTGGGCCTTCAAAAATGAGGCCTCTATGGATCAGATTTGTAAGGAGACTACCTGGTTCTCCTTACATACTTTTCCCAAAATTTTACAAGTTTGATGTTTTTGCTTCTGCTGAAGCAGCCTTCGGGAGAATGGTTTTGCAGGCTCCGGTGCCCTTAGATTAGGGTCCGCCTCTCTTTTTTCCCTCCAGTTAGTATTCCATGTACTCTAGAGCTTGGGTATATGTTTCCCACAAGTAAGGAATGCAGCTCTGGACTCTTCCCATATTAAGATGGAAAACATATATTATGCTTACCTAATAATTTAATTTCCATCTGTATGGGAAGAGTCCACAGCTCCCGCCCGTGTTCTCCGATGGGCGGCCCTAAATTTGAAATTTTTTCTTCTGACACCTTTTTCACCCTGATATTTATCCTACTGTTCCTTTTCCCCTCGGCAGAATGACTGGGGTTATGAGGAAGTGGGGGAGGTATTTAAGTCTTTGTCTTTTGTCTTTGCCTCCTCCTGGTGGCCAGGTTCAGTATTTCCCACAAGTAAGGAATGCAGCTGTGGACTCTTCCCATACAGATGAAAATGAAATTATCAGGTAAGCATAATTTATGTTTTCGCTTTGTTTTTGCTCTTTAGTAAATGTGTTGCTGTTTATAAGGGGTGCAGACACACATCTTTTTGTAACACTAAGAAGCTACTGGATACTTTTTAGAGACTTTGAGCAGTACATAAAGCTTATTGTGTTTATATTAATTTACTTATTTGTGTTGGATTTTTGGATTGTATTTTATTTGTTTCTCACTAGCGCCATCCAGGATAACACTTTGTGTGGTTTCTCCCGGTTTTATCCACTTTCTTTCATTTTCACACACACACACACACACACACACACACACACATATATATATATATATATATATATATATATATATATATATATATATATATATATATATATACAGGGAGTGCAGAATTATTAGGCAAATGAGTATTTTGACCACATCATCCTCTTTATGCATGTTGTCTTACTCCAAGCTGTATAGGCTCGAAAGCCTACTACCAATTAAGCATATTAGGTGATGAGAAGGGGTGTGGTCTAATGACATCAACACCCTATATCAGGTGTGCATAATTATTAGGCAACTTCCTTTCCTTTGGCAAAATGGGTCAAAAGAAGGACTTGACAGGCTCAAAAAAGTAAAAAATAGTGAGATATCTTGCAGAGGGATGCAGCACTCTTAAAATTGCAAAGCTTCTGAAGCGTGATCATCGAACAATCAAGCGTTTCATTCAAAATAGTCAACAGGGTCGCAAGAAGCGTGTGGAAAAACCAAGGCGCAAAATAACTGCCCATGAACTGAGAAAAGTCAAGCGTGCAGCTGCCAAGATGCCACTTGCCACCAGTTTGGCCATATTTCAGAGCTGCAGCATCACTGGAGTGCCCAAAAGCACAAGGTGTGCAATACTCAGAGACATGGCCAAGGTAAGAAAGGCTGAAAGACGACCACCACTGAACAAGACACACAAGCTGAAATGTCAAGACTGGGCCAAGAATTATCTCAAGACTGATTTTTCTAAGGTTTTATGGACTGATGAAATGAGAGTGAGTCTTGATGGGCCAGATGGATGGGCCTGTGGCTGGATTGGTAAAGGGCAGAGAGCTCCAGTCCGACTCAGACGCCAGCAAGGTGGAGGTGGAGTACTGGTTTGGGCTGGTATCATCAAAGATGAGCTTGTGGGGCCTTTTCGGGTTGAGGATGGAGTCAAGCTCAACTCCCAGTCCTACTGCCAGTTTCTGGAAGACACCTTCTTCAAGCAGTGGTACAGGAAGAAGTCTGCATCCTTCAAGAAAAACATGATTTTCATGCAGGACAATGCTCCATCACATCAATCCGATTGGCTGATCCAATCAGCCAATCAGATTGAGCTCGCATTCTATTGGCTGATCGGAACAGCCAATAGAATGCAAGCTCAATCTGATTGGCTGATCGAATCAGCCAATCGGATTGAACTTGATTCTGATTGGCTGATTCCATCAGCCAATCAGAATATTCCTACCTTAATTCCGATTGGCTGATAGAATCCTATCAGCCAATCGGAATTCGAGGGACGCCATCTTGGATGACGTCCCTTAAAGGAACCGTCATTCGGCTAGTAGGCGTCGGGAGAAGAGGATGTTCCGCGTCGGAGGTCTGCAAGATGGATCCGGAAGAAAGAAGATTGAAGATGCCGTTGATAGAAGACTTCATCCGGATCATGGACCTCTTCAGCTCCCGCTTGGATGAAGACTTCATCCGGATCATGGACCTCTTCAGCTCCCGCTTGGATGAAGACTTCAGCCGGATCATGAACCTCTTCAGCCCCCCGCTTGGGCTTGGATCAGGACATCGGAGGAGCTCTTCAGGATGGATCGGTGAACCTGGTAGGGTGAAGACAAGGTAGGAAGATCTTCAGGGGCTTAGTGTTAGGTTTATTTAAGGGGGGTTTGGGTTAGATTAGGGGTATGTGGGTGGTGGGTTGTAATGTTAGGGGGGGGTATTGTATGCTTTTTTTTTACAGGCAAAAGAGCTGAACTTCTTGGGGCATGCCCCGCAAAGGGCCCTGTTCAGGGCTGGTAAGGTAAAAGAGCTTTGAAATGTAGTAATTTAGAATAGGGTAGGGCATTTTGTTATTTTGGGGGTCTTTGTTATTTTATTAGGGGGCTTAGAGTAGGTGTAATTAGTTTAAAATTGTTGTAATATTTTTCTTATGTTTGTAAATATTTTTTTATTTTTTGTAACTTAGTTCTTTTTTATTTTTTGTACTTTAGATAGTTTATTTCATTGTAGTTATTTGTAGGTATTGTATTTAATTAATGTATTGATAGTGTAGTGTTAGGTTTAATTGTAGGTAATTGTAGGTAGTTTATTTAATTAATTTAATGATAGTATAGTGTTAGGTTTAATTGTAACTTAGGTTAGGATTTATTTTACAGGTAATTTTGTCATTATTTTAACTAGGTAACTATTAAATAGTTCTTAACTATTTAATAGCTATTGTACCTGGTTAAAATAATTACAAAGTTGCCTGTAAAATAAATATTAATCCTAAAATAGCTACAATGTAATTATAATTTATATTGTAGCTATATTAGGATTTATTTTACAGGTAAGTATTTAGCTTTAAATAGGAATAATTTATTTAATAAGAGTTAATTAATTTCGTTAGATTAAAATTATATTTAATTTAGGGGGGTGTTAGTGTTAGGGTTAGACTTAGCTTTAGGGGTTAATACATTTATTAGAATAGCGGTGAGCTCCGGTCGGCAGATTAGGGGTTAATAATTGAAGTAAGGTGTTGGCGATGTTAGGGAGGGCAGATTAGGGGTTAATACTATTTATTATAGGGTTATTGAGGCGGATTATGGGTTAATAACTTTATTATAATAGCGGTGCGGTCCGCTCGGCAGATTAGGGGTTAATAAGTGTAGGTAGGTGGAGGCGACGTTGTGGGGAGCATATTAGGGGTTAATAAATATAATATAGGGGTCGGCGGTGTTAGGGGCAGCAGATTAGGGGTACATAAGGATAATGTAAGTAGCGGCTTTTTACGGAGCGGCAGATTAGGGGTTAAAAATAATATGCAGGGGTCAGCGATAGCGGGGGCGGCAGATTAGGGGTTAATAAGTGTAAGGCTAGGGGTGTTTAGACTCGGGGTACATGTTAGGGTGTTTGGTGCAGACGTAGGAAGTGTTTCCCCATAGCAAACAATGGGGCTGCGTTAGGAGCTGAACGCGGCTTTTTTGCAGGTGTTAGGTTTTTTTTCAGCTCAAACAGCCCCATTGTTTCCTATGGGGGAATCGTGCACGAGCACGTTTTTGAGGCTGGCCGCTTGCGTAAGCAACTCTGGTATCGAGAGTTGAAGCTGCGTTAAAAATGCTCTACGCTCCTTTTTTGGAGCCTAACGCAGCCTTTATGTGGACTCTCAATACCAGAGTTATTTTTATGGTGCGGCCAGAAAAAAGCCGGCGTTAGCTACGCGGGTCGTTACCGACAAAACTCTAAATCTAGGCCTTAAATAGGTGTTCACTGGACTTAATTTTAATTGTTAAGGAGGTGGGCAGAGAGCTTGCAGTCACCAGGGAGAGGATAAATCAATTAAGTGGGTTGAGAAATTGAAAGAGCAGATTGATTCATTTTGGGAGGATTTAAAGGCTTTCAAAAAGAAAAGGTTTGTCAAGGTGAACAAAGCTTATACTAAACATAGAGTATACAAGTGGCTGTCACAGTCTGAGGGTGTGCCTAACTGGAGGAGAGGCCATAGAGGTAGAGGAGAGAATAGAGCTGTGGATAGTAATACCACTAGTAGCAGCAGCAGTGGGGAAGAGATTCAAGCTGGAACCTCTACTCAAATGGAGGTTTTTCGGGAGCGTGGGTCAAACCTAGACGCAGGAGGACCAGGAGGGGAGGTCATAGGCGCAAGATTAAGAAGTGTCAGAAAAGGGATCAAAATGTAGTATACAATTTAAGTAACCATACTCTATCAGAGTCAGAGGAGTTGCTGTTGTCAAAAGGTTTGAATTTTATACCGTCATATGTTCCAAGCAACCTAGAGGTTGATATTGAACTGATTAAGATGCAGAGACATTTGGCTGTTAAAGAGAGGTTTAGTGGATCTACAGGGAATAGATCTGACTTTAGGTTGTAAAGTGCTAGGGACTTCTCTAGTACTAATGCCAGTATTTCTACCTTTTGTCGAAGCCTTAAACAGGATGTTATACAATGTGCTAAATGTGAGGTCGGAGGGGTTTTATAGAGCTTGGGGTTTCAGGCTCTTTTTCTCCTCCTAGTGGTAGAGAAGAGCAATTCCCATGAGTAATGGATTGTGGACTCTCACCACTTATGAAATTAATTAAAACTGCAAAGTTGAGCAGAATGACAGACAGAAACCATAATGCAAAGTATGCATCTATCTGTAGGAAAAACAAAGTCCATGAATCTACCCTCTGATTGGTCTAATTCAGCTGAGACATTTCAAGTCTGTTCCATAGTATTCCTTAAAAGGACAGTTACCCAAATGTTAAAACACTTGAAAGTGATGCAAGCATGGCTGTAAAAAGCTGACTAGAAAATATCACCTGAACATCTCTAAGTAAAAAAGAAAGATATTTTACCTCAAAATGTCCTAAGTATTCCCAACCCATTGTAAAATACTTTAAGCAGCAAATCAGTATGCCTGTCCCGGGACCTCATGCACAATGCACAATCAGGCTATTTCCCTAATTTAATTTAAGGAAGTTTACTAACATCTAGATTACGAGTATTGCGTTAGAGGCTGTGCGGTGCTAACAAGCAGTTTATGCTCATTGCTCACTTACAGACAGCGCTGGTATTACAGGTTTTTACAAACCAGACAAGAAGTGAGCGTTGAGCAAAATTTTGTTCATTACCGCACTCCAATACCAGCGCTGCTTACGTTAGCGGTGAGCTGGTGTAACGTGCTTGTGCACGATTTCCCATAGGAATCAACGGGGAGAGCCGGCTGAAAAAAAGTCTAACACCTGCAAAAATGCAGCCTAAAACTCCTTAACGCAGCCTCATTGATTCCTATGGGGAAATACATTTTATTTCTACACCTAACACCCTAACATGAACCCCGAGTCTAAACACCCCTAATCTTACACTTATTAACTCCTAATCTGCCGCCCCCGACATCGCCGACATCTAAATTATAATTATGTACCCCTAATGTGCTGCTCCAGACACCGCCACCACCTACATTATACTTATGAACCCCTAATCTGCTGCCCCCAAAATCGCCGACACCTACATTATATTTATTAACCCCAAATCTGCCGCCTCCAATGTCGCTGCAACCTACCTACACTACCTACACTTTTTAACCCCTAATCTGCTGCCCCCAACGTCGACATCACTATAATAAACATATTAACCCCTAAACCGCCGCACTCCCGCCTCGCAAACATTAGTTAAATAAATTATCTGCCGGCCCTAACATCGCCGACACCTACCTACATTTATTAACCCCTAATCTGCCGCCCCCAATGTCGCCGCCACTATATTAAAATTATTAACCCCTAAACCTAAGTCTAACCCTAAACCTAACACCCCTTAACTTAAATATAATTAAAAGAAATCGAAATAAAAATTCCTATAATTAACTAAATTATTCCTATTTAAAACTAAATACTTACCTATAAAATAAACCCTAAGCTAGCTACAATATATCTAATATATAACTAGTTACATTGTAGCTATCTTAGGGTTTATTTATATTTTACAGGCAAGTTTGTATTTATTTTAACTAGGTACAATAGTTATTAAATAGTTATTAACTATTTAATAACTACCTAGATAAAATAAATACAAAAGTACCTGTAAAATAAAAACCTAACCTAAGTTGCAATTACACCTAACACTACACTATAATTAAATTATTTCCATAAATGAAACACAATTAAATACAATTAAATTAAATTATCTAAAGTACAAAAACAAACAAACACTAAATTACAGAAAATAATAAACAAATTACAAGATTTTTAATATAATTACACCTAATCTAATCCCCCTAACAAAATAAAAAGCCCCCCCAAAATAAAAAAAGCCCTACCCTACACTAAATTACAAATAGCCCTTAACCCCTTAATGACAAGTGACGTACCAGGTACGTCCTGCAAAAACTTGCAGTTAGTGACAATGGACGTACCTGGTACGTCACTTGTCTAAGAGAGTGCTGGAAGCGATCGCAATCGCTTCCAGCAGCTCTCAGGGTATTGCAGTGATGCCTCGATATTGAGGCATCCTGCAATACCCTTAGAAAGCATCCGATGCAGAGAGAGCCACTCTGTGGCCCTCTCTGCACCGGTAGCGATGCGGCCGGTTCATTGGTGGGTGGGAGCGCAACTGGGAGGCGGGTGGGCGGCCCATCGCTACCCGGCATCCGGCTCCTGTTAGTGCAATGTGCACGCCGGGTGCCGGGAGCGTGCGGGGGCGCGCGTGCGCGTGCGCGTGCGCGCGCGGGGGCGCGCGCACGCCCGCGATCACCTACCCACACTGACACCAATGAGTGGGAAGAGGGGGGGAAATATATATATATGAGGATCTGGGAGGGGGCGGGGGTTGGGGTATTGTGGGGGGCTGCTACACTACAGAAAAAAATAAATTAGTAATAAAAAATAATTAAAAACACTTTTTTGGGGGGCAAATTGGGTACTGGCAGACAGCTGCCAGTACCCAAGATGGCGGCAATTAGGTAGGGGAGAGGGTTAGATTGCTGGGGGGGGGGGATCATGGAGGTTGGGGCTAAGGCAGGAGTCCATCACAGCTAAAACATTTTAATTTTTTTTTATTAAAAAAAATAAAAACTCCTTTTATTTAGTACTGGCAGACTTTCTGCCAGTACTTAAGATGGCGGGGACAATTGTGGGGTGGGGGAGGGAAGAGAACTGTTTGGGAGGGATCAGGGGGTGGGATGTGTCAGGTGGGAGGCTGATCTCTACCCTAAAGCTAAAATTAACCCTGCAAGCTCCCTACAAGCTACCTAATTTAACCCCTTAACTGCTGGGCATAATTTACGTGTGGTGCGCAGCAGCATTTAGCGGCCTTCTACTTACCAAAAAGCAACCACAAAGCCATATAAGTCTGCTATTTCTGAACAAAGGGGATCCCAAAGAAGCATTTACAACCATTTGTGCCTTAATTGCAGAAGCTGTTTGTAAATAATTTCAGTGGGAAACCTAAAGTTTGTGACAAAATTTGTGAAAAAGTGAACTTTTTTTTTATTTGATGACATTTGGCGGTGAAATGGTGGCATGAAATATACCAAAATGGGCCTAGATCAATACTTTGGGTTGTCTTCTAAAAAAAAATATATACATGTCAAGGGATATTCAGGTATTCCTGACAGATATCAGGGTTCCAATGTAACTAGCGCTAATTTTGAAAAAAAGTTGTTTGGAAATAGCAAAGTGCTACTTGTATTTATGGCCCTATAACTTGCAAAAAAAGTAAAGAACATGTGAACATTGGGTATTTCTAAACTCAGGACAAAATTTAGAAACTATTTAGCATAGGTGTTTTTTGGTGATTGTAGATGTGTAACAGATTTTGGGGGTCAAAGTTAGAAAAAGTGTGTTTTTTTCAATTTTTTCCTCATATTTTATATTTTTTTTTATAGGAAATTATAAGATATGATGAAAATAATGGTATCCTTAGAAAGTCCATTTAATGGCGAGAAAAACGGTATATAATATGTATGGGTACAGTAAATGAGTAAGAGGAAAATTACAGCTAAACACAAACACTGCAGAAATGTAAAAATAGCCATTGTCATTAAGGGTAAGAAAATTGAAAAATGGTCCGGTCATTAAGGGGTTAAAAGGGCCTTTTGCGGGGCATTGCCCCAAAGTAATCAGCTCTTTTACCTGTAAAAAAAATTACAAATCCCCCCAACATTAAAACCCACCACCCACACAACCAACCCTACTCTAAAAGTCTTCATCCAACCGGGCCGAAGTCCTCAACGAAGCCGGGAGAAGTCTTCATCCAAGCCGGGTGAAGTGGTCCTCCATATGGCATCTTCTATCTTCATCCATCCGGCGTGGAGCGGGTCCATCTTCAAGACATCCGATGCGGAGCATCCTCTTCATCCGATGGCTCTTCTGGAATGAAGGTTCCTTTAAATGACGTCATCCAAGATGGCGTCCCTTCAATTCCGATTGGCTGATAAAATCAGCCAATAGGATTGAGCTGGAATTCTATTGGCTGTTCCAATCAGCCAATAGAATACAAGCTCAATCCTATTGGCTGATTGCATCAGCCAATAGGATTTTTTCTACCTTAATTCCGATTGGCTGATAGAATTCTATCAGCCAATCAGAATTGAAGGGACGCCATCTTGGATGACGTCACTTAAAGGAACCTTTATTCCAGAAGACCCATCGGATGAAGAGGATGCTCCGCGCTGGATGTCTTGAAGATAGACCTGCTCCGTGCCTAATGGATGAAGATAGAAGATGCCGTCTGGATGAAGACTTCTGCCCATCTGGAGGACCACTTCGCCCGGCTTGGATGAAGACTTCTCCCGGCTTCGTTGAGGACTTCGGCCCGGTTGGATGAAGACTTCTCCCGGTAAGGTGATCTTTAAGGGGTTAGTGTTAGTTTTTTTTAAGGGGGTATTGGGTGGGTTTTAGAGTAGGGTTGGTTGTGTGGGTGGTGGGTTTTAATGTTGGGGGGGATTTGTAATTGTTTTACAGGTAAAAGAGCTGATTACTTTGGGGCAATGACCCGCAAAAGGCCCTTTTAAGGGCTATTTGTAATTTAGTGTAGGGTAGGGCTTTTTTATTTTGGGGGAGCTTTTTTATTTTGTTAGGGGATTAGATTAGGTGTAATTATTTTAAAAATCTTGTAATTTGTTTATTATTTTCTGTAATTTAGTGGGGGTTTTTTTGTACTTTAGCTAATTTTATTTAATTGTATTTAATTTAGGTAAGTCAATTAATTATAGTGTAGTGTTAGGTGTTATTGTAACTTAGGTTAGGTTTTATTTTACAGGTACTTTTGTATTTATTTTAGCTAGGTAGTTATTAAATAGTTAATAACTATTTAATAATTATTCTACCTAGTTAAAATAAATACAAACTTGCCTGTAAAATAAAAATAAACCCTAAGCTAGCTACAATGTAACTATTAGTTATATTGTAGCTATCTTAGGGTTTATTTTATAGGTAAGTATTTAGTTTTAAATAGGAATAATTTAGTTAATTATAGTCATTTTTATTTAGATTTATTTAAATTATATTTAAGTTAGGGAGGGTTAGGGTTAGACTTAGATTTAGGGGTTAATAACTGTAGTATAGTGGCGGCGATGTTGGGGGCGGCAGATTAGGGGTAATAAATTTAGGTAGGTGTCGGCGATGTTAGGGATGGCAGATTAGGGGTTAATAAAATTGAACTAGTGTTTGCGATGCGGGAGTGCGGCGGTTTAGGGATTAATAGGTAGTTTATGGGTGTTAGTGTACTTTTTAGCACTTTAGTTAAGAGTTTTAAACTACTGACTTTAAAATGCGCTACCAGTCTTGACAGGAGAGGGTCTACCGCTCACTTTTTGGCAGACTCGTAATACCGGCGCTATGCAAGTCCCATTGAAAAAAGAGGATACGCAATTTGCGTAAGTGTATTTGCTGTATTTCCAAGTCTGGCCAAAAAAGTGAGCAGTGAGCCCGTACCTTCAAGACTCGTAATACCAGCGGGCGTTAAAAAGCAGCGTTAGGACCTCTTAACGCTGCTTTTTTTTTTTTTTTCCAAATAAGCTTTATTGGCGAAATGTGAAAAATACAAAACATTGATGCAAGTACAATATGTCATTTAAATTTTACATAAATCTATACACTTGTACAATATCATGTTTGAGGTACTTCACAGTTATTAACGAGAGGTTCAGATCAAACAGCATAAAAAACTTCAGCAGATACCATATAAATGTATACTGACTATATTGCATAAACATCAGACTTCAGCTGTTTAGTGATAACCGTTATTAATTTCAGAAAAAGTATAGGAAGATAGTCTAATTACCCGGGTACTGATCATAAGATAAAGAGAGCGTTGTAACAACCAACCCACAACACACAGCCGTGGGTAAGGCTGCGCTCTGCTCAAGGGTAATTATGGGGGGGGAAGGGTAGAGCGGGGTAGGAAGGGGTAGTCATCTCAAGTCGAGTGGGAGAAGAGGGAGAGAGAAGAAAAGAAAAAAAAGGGGGGGGGGACATGTTGCTTCGATGGTTTACAGTATCTACTATGATTATTTTACTAGTTAATCAGAATCCTCTACCCTCCCAGGTCAGCAGCATCATCTCATGTGTGCATAGTTTCCCAATTTTGAGATAGTGATACCTTTCAAGTCTCAGCAGGTCGGTGACTTTGTTTTTCCATTCCTGAATACTAGGGATGGTCTGCTTTTTCCAGTAAATGGGGATCAGGCTCTTTGCTCCATTGAGCATTAGTAGAAGAAGCAGATATTTGTCTTCTCTAATAATCTTTGGTAATTGGTGATAGAGCAGGTAACTGGGGTTGGGGGGAACGATTATTTCAAGGACCCTGCTCATTTCAGCCATTATGTCATTCCAGTAAGGTGTCAGCAAGGGACAGGACCACCAAACGTGTAAAAGGGTGCCGTTTTCCCCGCATCCTCTCCAGCATCCCCCATTCGCGTGTGGGTATATGTGCTTTAATCTTTGGGGGGTCAAGTACCACCTACTCAGCAGTTTATACTGCGTTTTCTGGACCCTGGCAGACACTGACGCTCGCCTTGTTTTGTCAAAGATTTTATTCCATTCTTTATGCCCTATTTCTAGACCCAATTCGTTTTGCCATGCCTGTGTATATCCTGGTAAGTAGATGTCTCCACCCTGCTGTAATAATCTATAGATTTGTGAGATCAAGTGAGTAGGGTGTGAGGTCATTGTGCATAGGGTTTCAAATGTGTTCTGTGTCTCGTCAAGTCTGGTCTCGCTCTGTGAGTGTCAAAGTAGTGCTTAACCTGGGCTACTGTGAACCATGAGGTAAAAACTTCACTATCACATTCAGTTAATTCCGTATGGGACTTCAATTTATCCCGATGGAGTATGTTATATATTGCTGAATCCCTAAGACCATAGGTCTTGTCCGGGAGATTAGCTCTTGGTAGGAATTCCATATCGGGATTTTCTCTAAGCGGAGTAACCGGCGAGAACGGGGTGGAGATATAAGGGGCTCTTTTAACCAATTTATCCCAGCTCAAGAGAACCTCTGCTATCATGGGGTAGAGCCGAATAATGGGGGGTCTGCCACCGCGTGTAATCCACGCAAGGGCTCCCACATTTCCTCTCCCCAAAATCATATTGTCTATTTGAACCCAAGCCTTTTGAGCTGAGTTGTGACACCACTCAACCAGCCTTTGGAGGGATATTGCAGTCTGGTATACTTGTAAGTCTGGTATGCCCAGTCCGCCTCCACTCCGCGGTAGGAAAGTAGTTTTCCTATTGATTCTCGGTTTCAGATCTCTCCATATGTAAGACTCCATGGCTGACTGTATCTGGTGAATAAGGTGAGAAGCTGTGGACGATGGGATAGTCTGCAGGATATAAAGCACCCGTGGCATAACATTCATTTTGACCACCCCAATGCGGCCTAACCAGGAGATGGTTTAATTTTTCCAGCTCGATAGGTCTTTAAGGATCTCATCTCTAATGATTTTGTAATTCATGTCTACAATCTCCTTTATACTTGGTGTCAGATAGATGCCGAGATATTTCAATTTGCCACATGCTATTTGTAGTGGGCAATCGCCCTCCAGAGACCCAAACTCAGCACGGGGGATTGTGACGTTCATAATTTCAGATTTTGCGAAGTTCAGGAGGAAATTTGACACCTCTCCGAAATGTGTGAACTCATCTAGGGCTGCTATGAGGGACCCTCCCACATCTGATATCATTAATAAGACATCGTCGGCATACATGGCGAGCTTATGTACATAGCCCCCTATAGAGATTCCCTTCACTTCTGGATTTGTTCGGATTTTGCTTGCTAGGATCTCAATTGTCAATGCGAACAAGAGTGGGGAAAGGGGACAGCCCTGTCTTGTCCCATTACGAATTAAAAAGGTATTGGAAAGTGTACCGTTTACCCTGACCCTCGCGTTCAGTGACGAATATAGGGACATGATCCCATTTATAAGTTTAGGGCCAAAGCCAAATTTCTCCAACGTGTGTTGCATGAACACCCAGCTGACCCGGTCAAATGCTTTCTCAGCATCTGTAGAGACCAGGGCCAGCAGGGTTGCATTGTTTTGGGCATATGTTATTATCTGAAGGACCTTTAGGGTATTATCTCTGGCTTCACGCTTCGGAATAAACCCCACTTGATCAGTTGAGATCAATTGTGGCAGGTATTTATTGAGGCAATTAGCTATGACCTTTGCTAAAATCTTGATATCCGAATTCAGCAACGATATGGGGCGATAATTCTCTGGTCTGTTGTCTGGTTTGCCTGGTTTGGGGATCACTGCAATACGGGCCTCTAGCATCGAGCTAGGTAGGGCCGGGGAATCCGACAATCGGTTAAAGAGGATCAGCATTTCAGGTCCCAATATGTCCTTATATACTTTATAGTACTTGGCCCCAAATCCGTCCGGACCTGGGCTTTTCCCAGTTGTTAAATCTTTAATGGCTTGTTTAATTTCAAGCAGTGTGAATGGAGATTCCAGAGCCTCCGAATCCTGTACCGAGAGCTTGGGGACATCAGCCCTCCCGAGATACTCAAGTATTTTTTGCGTCTCGCGTGCCTGAGAGGAGGGATCCTCTCTTTTGTCTACTGGTTTCTGTATGTTATATTGTGTCACATAGTAAGATCCGAAGATCTCAGCGATAGATTTACCATCCTCTTTAGTTTCCCCGTCAGGGTGGATCATATTGTGCACATAGTGCTTCTTTTTCCGTGCTATAGCTCTGGCCAGTAATCGTCCGGCTTTGTCTCCCTGATCAAAAAATTGTTGCCTTAAAATTAAGGCCGCCCTTTGATAGTCCACTTGAAGGAATTTCAAGAGATCTGTTCTCGTTTGCGCCAAAGTCCTAGCCAATGTGTCATCCGCTGGCGCAATCTTATGTGCGCATTCCGCCTTTTCTACCTCTACTAGCAGGCTGCGGTATCCCTCTCTTCTCTTCCTGACTAATCTGGCTTTCTGCTTAAGAAAGAGGCCTCTAATTGTACATTTATGAGCCTCCCAGATTATTGTGGGTTGGGAGCCCAAATCTCTGTGTATTTGAAAGTATTCTGTTAGTGCTTCCTCCACTTCCCGCTTGAAAACCGGGTCATCCAACATGAGATCATCCAGCTTCCAGATATAAGGCGTGGCCGGTGTATTAGACCATGATACAGTGCAGGTGACCGGGGCATGGTCGGACCAAGTGATAGGAAGTATGTTAATGTCTGTGGTGATTGTGAGTCCTGTCGCGTCTGTAAACCAGTAGTCTATTCTGGAGTATTTTCTATGGGGGTGGGAGTAGAATGTGAAATTCTTAGAGGAGGGATGTTGTGACCGCCAAATGTCGTGCAGTGCTGCGTCTCTGAGATAGGATGACATACATTTGAGAGCTCTATGGGGAATGCTGGAGACACCATCAGAGGTATCTAAGGTTGGATCTAGGGAAGCATTTAGATCTCCCCCCAGGAATAAAATGCCAGATTGTACTTCAAGCACCTTATGTAAAACCTTTCGAAAGAAGACCTGCTGAGATTGATTGGGACAATACACATTAGCTCGTGTTATGGGTCTGTTGTAAATTGAGCCTATGAGGATCAGATATCTACCCTCTGAGTCTCTGTGTGCTTGTGTCAGCTTGAAAGGCAAGTCTGGACTGACAAGAATACCCACCCCGTTTTTTTTCCGTGGGCCGGAGGCAAAGAAAGCTAAGGGGTATTGTCGACTAAACCAACGGGGTTCATGGCCTGACGCAAAATGCATTTCTTGCAAGTAGATAACATTACCCCCTGTCTATGTAGATCTCTCAACACCATAGAATGTTTGGCTGGACTATTCAGGCCCTTCACATTTATAGAAATCAGCTCCATGGGGCGGGACACTTCTCCCGTGTGAGAGATATTGCCATTTTCAAAGGCTAGGGGGGAGAGAGGAAAAAAAAATGG
Source organism: Bombina bombina (assembly GCF_027579735.1). NCBI lineage: Eukaryota > Metazoa > Chordata > Amphibia > Anura > Bombinatoridae > Bombina > Bombina bombina. The sequence continues at coordinate 829,850,118 of NC_069499.1, forward strand.
GGGGGAAGAGGGGGAAAAAGTGAGTAAATGGGAGGAGGGGGGGTAAGGGGGAGGAAGAAAGGAGGTTAGTGTAAGGGTGGAGAACATTGAATAGGGGGAAAGGGAAGAGGACGAGTTACGTCACCTTAGGGTTCCCTGCCGGCTTACACTACACAAACATTCTTTTAGAACAAACATTAACAGTAACAAGTGCATTTGAAAAGTGCATTTTTACGACTTTTTCTACTTATTTTTAGCCGTAATTTCTCATAAATAACCCCTATGAAATTCAAGATAAAAATAACGTAAAAAAAAAAACCCAATAACCTGTACTTTTAAAGAGATCCACTACCCGTTTAACCTTTGACGCAGTTCAGTGGGCCTATTTCTGTATTGTCAAAACCCGGGGCGGACTAGGTGTTTCTCATCTACCTGTCCATACATTGGAGGCCATCTACAACAGTTGTGTGTAAAACCTACTTGCTATCTGATACAATGTCGTCTATGACTGTAGTGAACTATGATTGTGGCCTCCTCGTCTAATATCAATTGGTCATATGGGATAGTGGACATGATCTTTATTTGGGTGTCTACTGTTTAATAACAGGTTATTCAATGGAGAGTTATAGCTGCGTCATGTTCTTTGCTGTCAGTTATTTACTGAATACTACGTGTGAATAAGTCCCACCCCGTCTCAACAATATTAAGCCTCCAATTACCGTAACCGCCTCATAGTATTCATGGAGCGGGGATTTAAACATTATGTCTAGTGCAAAACCCAGGTGGAACAAAGCATTTTAAAATAATGAACATTTAGAACTGACACTTCTCGTGGTTCACTCTCTATCTATTTAACAGCAAATTCTTATATTGAACTTCCTTCATATGCATCATAAGAGCATTATAGTGGGCTCCGCAACCTATATTTTAGAGGGGGTCACCTACATATTGAGTTTTGCTGCTGCTAGTTGGCCTCTTTTCAGTATTCCCCTCGATTGTGGTGCGTCAATTAGATCTCCTCTACCTGTCTATTCTTGATGGACTATCAGTATTAATTGAGTGTCATATTAAGTCAGCCTTGCTGAAATACAGGGGTGAGGTGACTATTTCTTTACAGAGGAGTCTCAGGCTTGTCCTGATTTTGGTCAGTAAGGAGGTCTAGCCTGCGCCAAGCTCTGAGCTGTGTGGAAGCTATTTACTACTATCTAAACCTGTGAGGTTGCATTTAAACAGTGATAGTACAGGAACTATATACATTTGTCTAGTGTTATTATCATAAACATTAGTTAAATCAACCAAAGGGGTTGCCATTAATTAAGCTACAACACAGAATTCAACATCATTAAGTAGTAACTTATCTGAGTCGACTCCTAGTGTCCAGAGTGTTGAGTCCCATGCCTAGGTCTAGGGCTAAAATCAGACAAGTCATAACATTTCAATAATGGTATGAGAATGACCCTTATACTCAGTCCGGTATATGCTGCAGGCCACTGGGTTCCCCATCAGCTGGGCCCTCTAGGACCACAGGGGCCCTTACAGGAAGTCTTATATTAAGGCCCAGTGCCTGGTTGAACGATGGGAGATCTGCTGGTGTCTTGAGGACATGTGTGACATTATTTTTGGTGACTATAAGGCTTGTGGGAAAGCCCCATCTGTACGGGATTCTGTTGGCTTTTAAAGCAGACGTAACGAACCTCAGGTCTCTCCTCTTTTGGAGGGTGGTTGGACTCAAGTCTGAGTATACCTGCAGTTTCACTCCTCTGAATTCTATTTGTTGCTTATTTCTGGCCAGTTTCAGCACTTCTTCTTTTTCCTTGAAAGAGAGTAACTTTAAGATGATTTCCCTGGGTGGAGCCCGCCCAGGAGGTTTAGGGCGTAGTGCCCTGTGTGCTCTTTCAATCTGGATCTCAGGCCCCACCACCTCATTTCTGAGGTATTTGACAAAATCTTGGATATATTCTTGTATGTCGGGGGGTTCTATTGTCTCAGGAACTCCCCGCAGTCTGAGGTTGTTCCTCCGACTGCGGTTCTCAAGATCTTCTATTCTCTCCATTAGTGTATGTACTGTGCTCTCTTGCGCCTGAAGGAAGCTGGCTTGATGTTGGAGATCAGAACTGAGTGTTTCATGTTTTTCCTCTACCTGAGTTACTCTGCGGTCTACGGCTGAGATATCTTTTTTTAGCTCTTGGAACATAGATTTAAAATCCCTCATAGCCTCTTTTATATCTGCTTTTGAAGAGAGAAGCTTACGGTCCTCTTTAGTCACACAGTTCTGATGTATAGGTACTGTTTCAGAGCTATGAATCTGTGCAGTCATATCTTTCTGATGTGTCTCAGGCCTCCCTGAAGGAGTTGCTGGTTCACTAGTTATTAAGTAACTGTCCATCATAGTGGTTTGAGAGTTTTTAGACGGTCTGGTGTGTCTTTTATTAGACATCACATATGCACAGTTGATCTGAGTAGTGTGAGGCTAGTGTGAGGTGGTAGTCCTGATTACAGGAGTCTTGCAGTCAATTATTTCTCTGTGGGGCACTTGTTCTGTGTTGTACTGAGTTCTCCTTTATTCTTCATATATTTAGTTAACACTTCAGAGAATTCCTATGGCCCAGAGCGTTAATGTGTTTGAGGTGTCTGTTAAAAGGAGCGCCTTTCTGCTCTGTTACCTCAGAGCCTGTGTCAATGTGTATATTACTTGTCAGGCCCATTATATTGTCAGGGCTTTCACCTGCTATGTGGCCTATGTAACTGCGTGATCAGCTTGTTAAGTGGTCGTGGGGGTATTGTGAACTCCTCTCCCTCAACCCTTCTCTTAGTTCGTTTTGGGGAGCCTTCCAGGGAAAGATTAGTAAAGGGAAAGCGTGCACTTTACCTTGTTGTAGATAGGCAGCAAGCAGCGTTTTCTTCCGCCGCGTGTGATCTCCCCGTGGAGCCGGCAACGTGACCCCGTCTAGGCCCGCTCCTCTTTACTCCCTTAGGCCGGTTTGTCCTCTCTGCCCGGGATCGCTAAGCAGCAGACCAAGGTGAGGTGAGTAGGCCCTTTCAGGCACGGCGTGCTATCAAGCTCACTTAGCGCAGATGTCGGGTCACAAGCTACCCATGTTGGAGCGCACCGGCCCTCCACAACTCAGATCGGCACCGGAACTGTTGTAGCCCCACCTGTCCTGGATGCCGCAATGCTCCGCTCAGTCAGTTCTTGTTCTATCACCCCACCGGTGCGGCCGGTCGATAGTCAAGGGTGTTTTCTTGCGGTGGGTGGTTCCGGGCAATGTCAGGCCTAATCCCGGCGTCGCTAGTCCTCAGCTCTGTAGATCTTATGCAAAGCCAAAAAGTTGTCCAAGTTATCTCAGGCCACTGAGTGTCGTTTAAGACTTTTAAAAAATGCAGTTTGCAGTGTAATATTATATTGTGGATGCACTTGTTTTAGTGTAAGCATGGCAGGGGCCTCAGAGCTTTTTTAGAAAGCAGCCATCGCCATCTATGGCTAGGCTCCGCCCCCTTAACGCTGCTTTTTTAACCTAATGCACAACTCGTAATCTAGCCGCATGAAATTTCATGAGATCACATTAAAACAGTTCATGACCTCAGCACTTCTGATGCTGATTGGCTGCTGTTCATTTCTTCCTTTTTTTTTTACCTGCAGCTCGACAGTAACTGAAAGATAACTTTTTGCATTACTTTGAAGTGATTTAGCATATGAGTATTATGTCCCATTAAATTGATTGGATAGAGCAAGAAATTTTAAACAATTTAACTTTCGTTGTTATTTTTTTCTTAGTTCTCTTGGTATCCTTTGTTAAATAGTTATCCTAGATGAGCTAAGGAGCATCCACGTATCTTACACCATCTAGCAGCAGTGTTTGCAACATTGTTTATAACAATTTTATACATAATTACAAACTCTCACAATGTAAAGGTATACTATTGGCCAGCAATGTATAACAGTAGTATAAGATATGGGATACACTGTAGTATCCTCGCACGATATAAAGGTGTACCATTGCATAGCGCTGCGGAAACTGTTGGCACTCTACAAATAACTGATAATAATAGTAGTACAAGATATGTAATATATAAAAAGTATATTAATATAACATTGTTGGCTGTGCAAAATTAGGATTGAGTAATAAAGGGATTATCTATCTTTTAAAAAAATAACAATTCTGGTGTAGACTGTACCTTTAAAGGCATACTAAGCCCAATTTTTTTCTTTAATGATTCAGATACAGCATGCAGTTTTAACCCCGTAGTGACCAGACCACTTTTCTATTTGTTGATAATTTGGGACCAGGGCTATTTTTACATTTCTGCGGTGTTTGTGTTTAGCTGTAATTTTCTTCTTACTCATTTACTGTACCCACACATATTATATACATCAGCCACCAATAAGCAAGCGCTATCCATGGTGCTGAACCTAAAATGAGCCGGCTCCTAAGCTTTTACATTCCAGCTTTTTAAATAAAGATAGCAAGAGAACGAAGAAAAATTGATGATAGTAGTAAATTCGAAAGTTGCTTAAAATTGCATGCTCTATCTGAATCATGAAAGAAAACATTTGGGTTTAGTGTCCCTTTAAACCAGTTTCTGACCCATTGCTTAGGATGAAGTTTACCAGCAAGGAACTTTTGTAATGGATTTGTGAGGCAGAGACAAGTTACCTTTTTGAATAGCAATTTCACACAGAAGACATGAAACAAGCATTACGTATGCTGCTCAACATGGTTTTGTATAGCTTGTCCCCAGATTTTGATCTTGATTTTGAACTAATAGGGGTTTAGAGAAGGAAACAGAATGAGTGACAGAGAGTGATGCAGGTCGTTCATTTCATTTTTATATGGAAATAGTGGAAAATATCTTTTATTGAATAGCACAACTTTCACATCACATTTTGTTTTCAGTGTTACAACCAAATGTAACGTATCAAAGCTCAAATGTGTTAAACTTTAAAGAGAAAATATAGACAGCTACATTTTTCTCTGCATGCCGTATAAAATATTTAGTAATAATTGCTCACTGACAAGTGACTCTTAGACAAACATGTAAACTGCATGTATACATAGAGAAACGTTTGAACATGATAGAAAAACAAATCATTAATATTGGCAGCTTCAATTTAGCAACAAACCTTTAACCTTTGTTTGTTTATTTATTTATTTATTTTGTTTTATGTTTTTGTCCATCCAAGATCTAACTATACAGTTTATAATCAGGATTAAAGCCAAAGGGGAATCCCGTTTGCATGAATGTGATCTGTGTGAAGTCAAACTAGTCAGATGGAGTTATTGATTAAGTCTGCGATGTAAGGCCCTGTTTGCGCAGCTCACTCACATACAATCCTCCTTCTTCCATAGCTGTACTGATTTCATGATTCAATTCCCATTTCTCATTATTATTTAGCTCCCCATCTCACCCTTTTTTTTTGTACTAATGGGGATTCCTGACAAAATCATTACAAACATGACTCAATAGATTGTTTTACAAATTTACTGTGCTATCTGAGGGTAAAAGAGTGGCTGACTGATGGATTATTCACAAAGCAAATCTAAATAAAAAAAATGAGGATCAATATTAATATCTATACTATAATTGCGTTTGTAATGTCCGTCGCCAACGCATCCTCAATGGAATGTTGGCAGCGCGAGGATAAAAGAATTCACCTGGATGCAGCAAAGCTGCATCCAGGTGAATTCTGAAAATGGCAGGGTGGTGAAAGAATCCACCTTTTTCGGAATCCACCGGGATGCAGCGAAGGCTAATGGAGCATTACAAAAGCAACAACTAACCGCCCACATCAAGTATTAAAAAAAAAAAAACTAACCGCCCGCATCAAGTATTAAAAGAAACCCGCCTGCATCAAGTATTAAAAAAACAACAAAGAAAAACGGCATGCACGAAATATAACAAAAAAAAATCCTACACAAAGTATTAACCCATACACCACAAACCCCCACATCGCTAAATAATAAAGTAATTAACCCCTTAATCACTTAACCGTCAACCACCCACATCAGAATAGATCTAATTACCCTATTAACCTCTAAACCGCAAAACCCCCACATCGCAATAAACCTAATTATCCTATTAACCCCTAAACCGCAAAACCCCTACATCGCAATAAACCTAATTAACTTATTAACCCTTTAAACCGCCAAAACCCACAACACAAATAACTATGTAAATAACTAAATACTCTAACCTAACACCCCCTTAAATTAACCCACATTACTTAAACTAATAAATTCTAAAGTTACAAAAAATAAAAAATAAACTAAGTTTAGAAAAATAAAAAAAGGCTAACATTACAAAAAATAAAAATCAAATTACCAAATTTTACAAAATTAAACCTAATCCCTATGAAAATAAAAAAGCCCCCCCAAAATAAAAACACCCCCTACTCTAAGAATAAATTACCAGTAGCCCTTAAAAGGGCTTTTTGCAGGGCATTGCCCCAAGATAATCAGCTCTTTTACAAAAAAAAACACAAAGTCCCACCTAACTGTAAACGCCCCCCACCCCCCAAAATAAAAGAACCTAACACTAAAAAATCTAAACTACCCATAGCCCTGAAAAGAACCTAACTCTAAAAAACCTAAGCTACCCATTGCCCCTAAAGGGGCATTTGTTTGGGCATTGCCCTTAAAAGGGCATTCAGCTTTTTTACTGCCCATCCCTAATCTAAATAAAACAACCCCCCCCCCCAAAAAAAATTAAAAAACCTAAGTCTAACCCCCAGGTTGCTACTCACTGTTCCTGAAGACCGGCGGAGAAGGTCCTGTTCCAGGCGGTGAAGTCTTCTTCCAAGTGCGACCCCTTATTCTTCCAGGAACATCGTGCACGAAGTGGAGCTGAAGACCGATGACCACGGAGCTGAAGACCGGCGACCCTGGAACTGAAGACCGGTGACCCTGGAACTGAAGACCGGCGACCGCGGAGCCATGGAGCGTGGAGGATCCTCTTCGTACGATCTCCGCGTACACTGGATAGTGAATTCAAGGTACGCAATTAAAGATGGCATCCCTTGAATTCCTATTGGCTGATTTGATTCTTCCAATTCAAATCAGCCAATAGGATGAGAGAAAGTGAAATTCTATTGGCTGATTTGAATAGCCAAATAGAATTTCACTTGCTCTCATCCTATTGTGTTTTTTTTTTGTAAAAGAGCTGATTATCTTGGGGCAATGCCCTGCAAAAAAGCCCTTTTAAGGGCTACTGGTAGTTTATTCTTAGAGTAGTGGGTTTTTATTTGGGGGTGGGGCTTTTTATTTTCATAGGGATTTTGTTAAATTTGGTAATTTGATTTTTTATTTTCTGTAATGTTAGCCTTTTTTATTTTTTGCAAACTTATTTTGTTTTTGTTTTTGTAACTTTAGAATGTATTAGTTTATGTAATTTGGGTTAATTTAAGGGGGTGTTAGGTTAAGGGGTGTTAGGCTAGAGAAGAAATGTTGTATTTATTTAGGACAGTAGTTTGTCCAAATAGAGTGTGGCTATATCTGTAGTTTATTATATAGAAAATATTTTTTTTTATATTTAAGACAGTAGTCCATTATAATTATAGTATTGCTACAGCTGTAGCTTAAATGTTTATATAAAAGAAGAGTTAAAAAATAGGTTGTTTATACATCTGTAGTTTAAAAAATAATTTGACTGCCCTCTTGGCTTATCAACTAGTAAAATATAAAGTATAAAATAATTGTTAAAGATTACATAAAATTTAAATAATGTTTAACTTAAACATTAGTTTTAAGAAACACATATTACATGAACCTAAATTACCACTAAATGCTTAATCTAAAACAGCGTTTCTTAACTCCAGTCCTCAGGACCCTTTACAGGCTAGAGATTCATTATATCTTAACTAGAGCACAGGTGAAGTAACCATGGTTACTGATAAGCTGATTATTTCACCTGTGCTGTAGTTAAAGGGCCAGTAAACCTACGAAATAATGTTATATAAGAATTATATAAAATTATCTTAGCGCCAACTTTATAACTGAAAATATTGCATTTTCATGAACGCCTCTCCTGGCTCTACTGAGTGGGTCTAAATTTGCATAAGCACATCAAGGGCACGCTGTCTAGTCACAGCCGGCCCGATAGCGCCATTAAACTGAATGTAGCTCGCTCCTGCTACCAGACCAGAGCGGGAGCGAGCTAGATTCAGTTTAATGGCATGATTGTCTAGTCACAGCCGGCCCTGTTTGCCCTCGATGCGCTTATGCAAATTAAGACCCGCTCAAAAGAGCCAGGAGAGGCATTCATGAAAATGTAATTTTTTAATAAAATATCTCTGAAATCTTTTTAGTTATAAAGTTGGCGCTAAGATAATTTTATATAATTCTGCACTACGTGCAGAATTATATAACATTATTTTGTAGGTTTACTGGCCCTTTAGGATATAATGAAACTCTGGCCTGTTAAGGGTCCTTAGGACTGGAGTTGAGAAACACTGTTCTAAATAGTTCCTGCTACCTAGAACAAAAATATACTCTTGTTCACAGAATGAAGCAACATAACTTTTTTTTTAAAAAATGTTATTCCTCCTACTTTAATGCATTAAAGTCAGGGGTCAAGTCCTACAAAAAAAAAGTGTGGGAACTAACAAAGACTTTCACCCCTCCTCACAATTTATTTTGTTTTATATATATATACACACACACACTGTATTTATATGTCTATCTATACACTTGGGTTAATGAAAGCAAATTAAATCCAATGAAGGATTAAATGGTTGCCTCTGGGCCTTAGAATCCTCTTCTGTCACAGAGTCTCACCACTTAAGATGCAATATTCCTATTTCTGCTGAGTTGAGCTAAATGTAATCACAAGGTGTTCCACACAGTGCCAGGGGATCACACAGCAGAACCACTAACAGGCTTGCATTTAGTGTATTGTCGGGAATGTTAATGTCCATTACTAGAGGATTTCACTATCCCTCTAACCAGATTTCCTCTAGCTCCTCCCATCAGCAACAGTGGTGTTTACTGAATCATTTCTGTTCTCTGTCCAGAGGGAACTTAGTTCCTCCTGCAAAAATAGTGCAGGAACTCCGTTCCCATGCGTTCCCGTTCGACTTGACCCCTGATTAAAGTCAGCCATTAGAAAACTTTGTATTCATCTCAGGTAATTTTTTTGTTCATTTGCCAAGTTATTTTACTCAATTCAAATTAGATTCACTGTCTAAGTTTCATATACAAAATGTTAGTGTCACCAAGATTTTTTTAAATGTATTATTTAAATTAACACATGTACATTGGTGGTTTTATCTCAGGATTTACAAGGAAGTTCACTTTGTTTTTGTAAGCATTTCCCCCCTGAACTATAAGGAATAAATAACTAGGCAATGACAAACTACAGCATTATTAAAGTATTGATATATTGACCCTATATCAGCTATTGCTAAGGAGATTTTAGTTAAAGGGATAGTCTAGTCAAAATTAAACTTTCATGATTTAGATAGGCCCATAGGGCATGCAATTTTAAACAACTTTCCAGTTTACTTTTATCATCAAATTTGCTTTTTTCTCTTGGTATTCTTAGCTGAAAGCAAAACCTAGGTAGGCTCATATGGTAATTTCTAAGCGCTTGAAGATGGCCCCTTATTTCAGTGCATTTTGACTGGTAGGCAGCGCTAGTTTTTTGTGTGCCATATAGATAACATTGTGCTCATGGAGTTATTTATGAGTCAGCACTGATTGGCTAAAATGCAAGTCTGTCATAAGAACCGAAATAAGGGGGCAGTCTGCAGAGGCTTAGGTACAAGGTAATCATAGAGGTAAAAAATGTATTAATATAACTGTGTTGGTTATGCAAAACTGGGGAATGGAATGGGTAATAAAGGGATTATCTATCTTTTTAAACAAAAACAACTCTGGAGTAGACTGTCCCTTTAAGTTAAATAACCAGGAAATCAATGCTCTAGAAAAAAATATATGTATGTTTCTTTAAAATGTTATACACTAGACATGAGCACATTTCATACTGGAAAAATCATGGAAGAACTTATATATCTCTCAAACCTTGCTACCCCCAAGAACTATTCTCAACTATCTTGTTCTTATATTTAGGATCAAAAAGGCAATCCCTTTATGACTGGGTGTGAAATCAACATTATTTTAAAACAATATGATATACTGTAAGTGTTACACGTAAAAATGCATAATGTCAATAGGTGCTATCAATTGTTATTATATCTTATCCTGGTATAAGCATACATGTTACATTTAAAGGGACATTAAACCCAACACTTTTCTTTCAGATAGAGAATACCATTTAAAACAACCTTTCAATGTACTTGTATTATCTTATTAGCTTTATTGTCTTGGTATCCTTTGTTGAAGAAACAGCAATGCACAAGGGTGAGCCATAGCATGAGACATATATGCACAACCACTAATCAGCAGTTCCTGAGCCTACCTAGGTATGTTTTTTTTTTTTAATAAAGGCTTCAAAGAGAAAAAAACATATTAGATAATAGAAATAAATAGTAACATTTTTAAAGTTGCATTCTCTGTGTGAATCATGAAAAAAGGGGTTTATTTGTCCCTTTAAATTGCAGCTGCATAATAAAGTGTGAATATACATCCACATGATAAAAATACAGTTTCCCTTTAATAAAACAATTCAGCCCCACCTTGAATATACAGAGCATTTTTGAACACCAGTTTTTAAGAAGGGCTTATAGAACTGGAAAAAGGACTGGAAAAGGGTGGAGGAGGATAGGAGGATAGCAAAATTGTCAAGAAGAAAGGAAGATTTGCATTATGAAGGAAAAAGGTGGAAAAAAGGCCCTATATAGGGCTAGATAACAAGTGGCACGCTTACAGTTGCGCAAAATCGATATCGGGTTTATCACTGTTCTTTGTGCATGTCGGAAGTAATGAGTGTATTACAATTTGTAAGTAAATGCGATCTCTTTAACGCAAGCTAATGTAACGCACAACAGTATAGCGTGACCTCAGAGCTCTGGTTAACTGTTACACTCTAAATAAAAGTGGAAAAAAACCCACTTAAAAATACATTTAATAGTACAGTTACACTCATAACAACACAGTCTGATAAAATTATTGTTAAAAAAAATATTGCACAACAAAGTTATAAGGGCTCAAAGAAAAATTTATCAGCTTTGTGTGCGAGAAGGGTGTTAGTTTTTTTTTCTCCAATTTTCATGTTCTATTGACTTCTTTGGGTGAATATGTTAATGTGGTCATGATATTCGAAATTTGGCTTTTTAGTGCAAGAGTGAAAATGTTTTACTTTTATCTTGTAATTCGAGCGCAACCCAACGAGCGCAAAAAACTTACTTCTGGCTGGGTTAAGGCGCAAGCGGGAGTGATAAATAGTGCTCCACTCATAATTTATCCCATAATGAATTATCAGCTGACCTGTTTATCAGTAGGACTGTTGAAAGAACAATAAGTCCGCGAATGAGGACAGGGATTTCACCTATAGCACCATATGGGGTTCTTTACAGTAAGAACAATAAAGATAAGAGGCAGATTTAATAAGCAGTGGAATAGAAGGATTAGATGATAATTTATATTTTTTGCAAAGTAGGATATACAGTGATACCAGTTAGTATAGATAGTACAGTAGCTTAGATAGTTAATCCAAGGAGAAATCGAATTGCCAAATAAAGAAAGAATTTTTCCCTTTAAAGTATATTTGGAAATCTCTTAGGCCTAGATTTAGAGTTTGGCGGTTGCCGTCAAAACCAGCGTTAGAGGCTCCTAACGCTGGTTTTAGGCTACCGCCGATATTTGGAGTCAGTCAGGAAAGGGTCTAACGCTCACTTTCCAGCCGCGACTTTTCCATACCGCAGATCCCCTTACGTCAATTGCGTATCCTATCTTTTCAATGGGATCTTTCTAACTCCGGTATTTAGAGTCGTGGCTGAAGTGAGCGTTAGAAATCTAACGACAAAACTCCAGCCGCAGAAAAAAGTCAGTAGTTAAGAGCTTTCTGGGCTAACGCCGGTTTATAAAGCTCTTAACTACTGTGCTCTAAAGTACACTAACACCCATAAATTACCTATGTACCCCTAAACCGAGGCCCCCCCACATCACCGCCACTCTATAAAAAAAATTTAACCCCTAATCTTCCGCTCCGTACACTGCCGCCAACTACGTTATCCCTATGTACCCCTAATCTGCTGCCCCTAACACCGCCGACCCCTATAGTATATTTATTAACCCCTAATCTGCCGCCCCCACTATCGCTGACCCCTGCATATTATTATTAACCCCTAATCTGCCATCCGCACGCCGCCGCCAGCTACATTATAGCTATGTACCCCTAATCTGCTGCCCCTAACACCGCAGACCCCTATATTATATTTATTAACCCCTAATCTGCCCCTCAACGTCGCCTCCACCTGCTTACACTTATTAACCCCTAATCTGCCGAGCGGACCGCACCGCTACTATAATAAAGTTATTAACCCCTAATCCGCCTCACTCCCGCCTCAATAACCCTATAATAAATAGTATTAACCCCTAATCTGCCCTCCCTAACATCACCGACACCTAACTTCAAGTATTAACCCCTAATCTGCCGATCGGAGCTCACCGCTACTCTAATAAATTTTTTAACCCCTAAAGCTAATTTTAACCCTAACCCTAACACCCCCCTAAATTAAATATAATTTTATTCTAACAAAATAAATTAACTCTTATTAAATAAATTATTCCTATTTAAATCTAAATACTTACCTGTAAAATAAACCCTAATATAGCTACAACATAAATTATAATTATATCATAGCTATTTTAGGATTTATATTTATTTTACAGGCAACTTTGTATTTATTTTAACCAGGTACAATAGCTATTAAATAGTTAAGAACTATTTAATAGCTAAAATAGTTAAAATAATTACAAAATTACCTGTAAAATAAATCCTAACCTAAGTTACAATTAAACCTAACACTACACTATCAATAAATGAATTAAATAAACTACCTACAATTATCTACAATTAAACCTAACACTACACTATCAATAAATGAATTAAATAAACTACCTACAATTATCTACAATTAAACCTAACACTACACTATCAATAAATGAATTAAATAAAATACCTACAATTATCTACAATTAAATCTAACACTACACTAGCAATAAATAAATTAAATACAATTCCTACAAATAAATACAATTAAATAAACTAACTAAAGTACAAAAAAATAAAAAATAACTAAGTTACAAAAAATAAAAAAATATTTACAAACATTAGAAAAAAATTACAACAATTTTAAACTAATTACACCTACTCTAAGCCCCCTAATAAAAGAACAAAGCCCCCAAAATAAAAAAATGCCCTACCCTATTCTAAATTACAAAAGTTCAAGGCTCTTTTACCTTACCAGCCCTGAACAGGGCCCTTTGCGGGGCATGCCCCAAAGAGTTCAGCTCTTTTGCCTGTAAAAAAAACATACAATACCCCCCCCCAACATTACAACCCACCACCCACATACCCCTAATCTAACCCAAACCCCCCTTAAATAAACCTAACACTAAGCCCCTGAAGATCTTCCTACCTTGTCTTCACCTCGCCGGGTATCCGTCCTGGCTCCAAAATCTTCATCCAAGCCCAAGCGGGGGCTGGCGATCCATAATCCTGCGGCTGAAGAGGTCCAGAAGAGGCTCCAAAGTCTTCATCCTATCCGGGAAGAAGAGGAGATCCAGACCGGCAACCATCTTGATCCAAGCGGCATCTTCTATCTTCATCAGATGAGGACCGGCTCCATCTTGAAGACCTCCACCGCGGACCCATCTTCTTCTTCCGACGACTTCCAGACGAATGACGGTTCCTTTAAGGGACGTCATCCAAGATGGCGTCCCTTGAATTCCGATTGGCTGATAGGATTCTATCAGCCAATCGGAATTAAGGTAGGAAAATTCTGATTGGCTTAAAGGAACCGTCATACGTCGGGAAGTCGTCGGTGAAGATGGATGTTCCAAGTCGGCGGGATGAACATGGATCCGGAAGAAAGAAGATTGAAGATGCCATTGATAGAAGACTTCAGATGGATCATGGACCTCTTCAGCTCCCGCTTGGATGAAGACTTCAGCCGGATCATGGACCTCTTCAGCTCCCGCTTGGATGAAGACTTCAGCCGGATCATGGACATCTTCAGCCCCCCGCTTGGGCTTGGATCAAGACATCGGAGGAGCTCTTCTGGATCGATCGGTGAACCTGGTATGGTGAAGATAAGGTAAGAAGATCTTCAGGGGCTTAGTGTTAGGTTTATTTAAGGGTGGTTTGGGTTAGATTAGGGGTATGTGGGTAGTGGGTTGTAATGTTGGGGGGGTATTGTATGTGTTTTTTTTACAGGCAAAAGAGCTGAATTCTTTGGGGCATGCCCCGCAAAGGGCCCTGTTCAGGGCTGGTAAGGTAAAAGAGCTTTGAACTTTAGTAATTTAGAATAGGGTAGGGCATTTTTTTATTTTGGGGGTCTTTGTTATTTTATTAGGGGGCTTAGAGTAGGTGTAGTTTAAAATTGTTGTAATATTTTTCTGATGTTTGTAAATATTTTTTTATTTTTTGTAACTTAGTTCTTTTTTATTTTTTGTACTTTAGTTAGTTTATTTCATTGTATTTATTTGTAGATATTGTATTTAATTAATGTATTGATAGTGTAGTGTTAGGTTTAATTGTAACTTAGGTTAGGATTTATTTTACAGGTAATTTTGTAATTATTTTAACTATTTTAGCTATTAAATAGTTCTTAACTATTTAATAGCTATTGTACCTGGTTAAAATAAATACAAAGTTACCTGTAAAATAAATATAAATCCTAAAATAGCTATAATATAAATATAATTTATATTGTAGCTATATTAGGATTTATTTTACAGGTAAGTATTTAGCTTTAAATAGGAATAATTTATTTAATAAGAGTTAATTTATTTCGTTAGATTTAAATTATATTTAATTTAGGGGGGTGTTAGTGTTAGGGTTAAACTTAGCTTTAGGGGTTAATACATTTATTAGAATAGCGGTGAGCTCCAGTCGGCAGATTAGGGGTTAATGTTTGAAGTTTGGTGTCGGCGATGTTAGGGAGGGCAGATTAGTGGTTAATACTATTTATTATAGGGTTAGTGAGGTGGATTAGGGGTTAATAACTTTATTATAATAGCGGTGCAGTCGGCAGATTAGGGGTTAATAAGTGTAGGCAGGTGGAGGCGAAGTTGTGGGGGGCAGATTAGGGGTTAATAAATATAATATAGGGGTCGGCGGTGTTAGGGGCAGCAGATTAGGGGTACATAGGGATAATGTAAGTAGCGGCGGTTTACGGAGCGGCAGATTAGGGGTTAATAATAATATGCAGGGGTCAGCGATAGCGGGGGCGGCAGAATAGGGGTTAATAAGTGTAAGGTTAGGGGTGTTTAGACTCGGGGTACATGTTAGAGTGTTAGGTGCAGACATAGGAAGTGTTTCCCCATAGCAAACAAATGGGCTGCGTTAGGAGCTGAACGCAGCTTTTTTGCAGGTGTTAGTTTTTTTTTCAGCTCAAACAGCCCCATTGTTTTCTATGGGGGAATCGTGCACGAGCACGTTTTTGAAGCTGGCCGCGTCCGTAAGCACCGCTGGTATCGAGAGTTGAAGTTGCGTTAAATATGCTCTACGCTCCTTTTTTGGAGCCTAACGCAGCCATTCTGTGAACTCTCAATACCAGCGGTATTTAAAAGGTGCGGCCAGAAAAAAGCACGCGTAGCTAACGCACCCCTTTGGCCGCAGAACTCTAAATCTAGGCGTTAATTTTTTTGCTTTCTTTTGGATCTACAGTCGTAGCACAAATGTATGAAAGATTATACTTGATAGACTCAAGACTTTTATCCAACCCATATTACCACTACTACTTATTCAATCTCTTCATTAACCCGCAGTGTATATTACAGTTACGTTTTCACCATTTTATTTAACCCCTGAATGCGCCGTTTAGCCCTTAAGGACCAGGGCTGTATCCTGTATGGTGACTGTGTCCTGGGCTGTTAGCATGCCTGTGTCAGCCCTGTCGGTGCGGACCTGCTATTTCTGTATGCCCCACGAGTGAGGCAGTGCAGAATAGCATAATGGAGGACACCCCAGGTTAGTAATCGCAGGGACTGGTTGCCCCTGTGATCCCAAGCCTGTCAGTGGGACACCTCCATTCATGAGATACACACTGCAACCCCACTATTACGAAAGACAATAGTGGGGTTGGATGATAGCTGTCTATAAGTGATGCCATCACCCAATTGCCTAACTGCCTCTTTCAAGTATTCAGATTTATTCAATACCACAACATTGCCACCCTTGTCTGAAGACCTGATGACAATGAAAAGATGACTTTTCTTTCACTCATGGTTAGTGTTTGGCTGAAGCCATTTATTATCAATCACCTGGGTTTACTCTTTTTAAATCATAATGACAACAAAAACTACCCAAATGACCCCGATCATTTGGGTAGTTGGGTAGATCATGCTGCTGTGACAGTTACTGTGGATGTAATCACTCTGACAGTCACAGTTATTGTACATTTAAAATGAGGACTCAGTGGTATCAGGCTCTGGGCCAATCATTGGATGCCCCAAAAAAGAGAGGCAGTCCAGTGATGCATAAAAAAAGAGGCCCATAGTTATGTGATCACTGGGACAGTCACGGTGATCGCATGTCAAAAATTTCAAGACATTGTTTTCCCCTTCCCTTCTGTCTCAGTTAATACACAGTGAATAAAGTATAACATTTATTTTAATAAAGTGCTTTTTTCATAAAAATAAATATAAATTTATAAATAAAAATAAATTTTTTTCGTTTAGGGTTAAACATAATGGGCTAGATTACGAGTGGCGCACTAAAGTTAGCATGTGTCACTATATCGCGGCTGCACTAACTTATATGCATATTACAAGTTGAAAGTTAGCGGGTGTGCTCGAGTGCAATGGATTAGAGAGCCTGAAGACCTAGCATGAAAGTTTAATTTTGACTTATTGTTCCATTAAACAGAAACATTTTCAGCGTCTACTCTAATCATTAAGCATCCTCTACGGTAGAACATCCATTAACTATTTTTATCCTGATCTTGTTCCTATAGCTATGTTCCATTTCACAATAACTTTACAATCATAAGCACATTTCACATTTTCTATTATTTTTTTTCTTGAAACTCACTGTGTATCCATCAACCATTACATCGAATACAATTCCAGCCTTTCTTGTTAAAAAGGACCTTTTATTTCCTTGCATCAGTGTCAAAGGGAATAAAGACAATGTTTTAGACCTGCTATAAATCCTTAAAGGGACATGAAATACAATTGTTTTCTTTCATGATTAAGACAGATCATACAATTTTAAAAAACTTTCCATTTTACATCTATTACCTAATTTGATTGAAGGAGCAGTAAAACATTACTGAGAGCTAGATGAAAGCCAATGACAATAGGTATATATATAAAGAACCAGAAGGGCTACAGGACAAATGGCTACTATAAATGTGTATGTGTCTATCAATAAAATAGTAGCTAGAAAATGTTTAAATGGTGCAGACCCTATATAGAATTTACCTTTTCAACAAACTATAAGAGAAGAACAAGGACTAAAAAAAATTAAGGCCCAAACAGTTAAGGAATCAAGCACTCTTGAAAAATAGAAATAAAGTAAACAATCTAACTCTAAAATATATTAATAAGAAATAAATCTCTGACCAGCACAATCACAGTAAACAAAATGTTTATTAATAGTGAAAAACCTTATTTTCCATAGAGTAGCAATAGGCTACATAAATAGAAGCACAGGTATATACTATCATCACATAAAAAATTGTTGCACAATTAGCTCAAATACATGAGACCAAATAAAACCCTGGAGATGTGCACATCTTAAATCACAAAATGGTATGAATACCATTCAGAGCTACCTAATATATTACTACACCCAAGCTGTACACGGTACCCAAGTCTAAGCAAGGGATAATTACCGGACAGGTAAATAAAAGGGATCTAAGTAATAACAGGTGCTTTGAAAAAGATTCAGGAACACAAATATGAGCAGAATGTCAGCAATTACATAGAAATGCATACAAATATGTAAATAAGTTTTTTGCAATAAGTTTCTTAACAGAAAGATAGAAAGTGGGTCATATCAAATTGACCTTCCATATTAAATTGCCGAATGCCAGCAGTTACATAGAATTCTATGTAACTGCTGGTATTCGGCAATTTAATATGGAAGGTCAATTTGATATAATCTGAGGTCCAAAAATTATACCTCATTTTTATTAGTCAGTCCTGTAAAACTCAAGCCAAACTCATTATCATTGATAATTTTCAAATATTCCTTAAATACAAAATCTCCCTTAAAAATAAAAATGAGATCATCAATATATCTCATATATAATTGTATGTGATCCTTAAAAAATCCTTTTAATCCAAACACATCATATAGAAAGCTGAGTTCCCACCATCCCATAAATAAATTAGCAAATGAGGGGGCAAACTTCGCCCCCATTGCTGTACCACAAAGTTGCAAATAAAATTTGCTGTCAAACATAAAAAAATTATGGGACAGTAGGAACTCAACGCACTCACAAATGAAGATTCTATATTCCTCAGAGAAATTAGTCCTATAAAGAGAAACCAATGGCTTTAATCCCCAATTGGTGGGGAATATTAGAATACAATGAAACAACATCAACCACTACCCACCCAGAATCTTCGGACCAACCAACATTCTCTAACAAAGATATTAAATTAAAAAACCGACAAATAAAGAAGTTCAACCAATAATGTTGTAATTAATAATTATAAAGGGGATGCTACCTGGTGTTTACTAGGGATGGGCGAATGTGCAAATTTTCGAATTTCGAATTTAGAACGAATGTTATTACCGAAATTCGAATTCTAAATTCGAATGTCGATAAGAACGAATATTCTTAAACATTCGAAAATCGAATGTTATTTACAGTTTTCGAATGTCACTTTCGAATTCGAATGTTTATAATTATATCGAATGTCTACATTCGAAATTCGAATTTTTCGAATTCGAATATTAATTCGAATTTTTCGAATTCGAATATAAATTCAAATTTTTTCGAATTAGAATATTGCATAATTCGAATATTACATTTAAAAGCATTAGAAATACTATTACAATCTAAATTCGAATTTTTCGAATTTGAATACACGTATTGCATAATTCGAATATTACATTTAAAGAAAAAGCATTAGAAATACTATTACAATCAAAATTCGAATTTTTCGAATTCGAATATTGCATAATTCGAATATTACATTTAAAGAAAAAGCATTAGAAATACTATTACAATCTAAATTTGAATTTTTCGAATTCGAATATTGCATAATTCGAATATTACATTTAAAGAAAAAGCATTAGAAATACTATTACAATCTAAATTCGAATTTTTCGAATTCGAATACACGTATTGCATAATTCGAATATTACATTTAAAGAAAAAGCATTAGAAATACTATTACAATCTAAATTCGAATTTTTCGAATTCGAATATTGCATAATTCGAATATAACATTTAAAGAAAAAGCATTAGAAATACTATTACAATCAAAATTAGAATTTTTCGAATTCGAATATTGCATAATTCGAATATTACATTTAAAGAAAAAGCATTAGAAATACTATTACAATCTAAATTCGAATTTTTCGAATTCGAATATTGCATAATTTGAATATTACATTTAAAGAAAAAGCATTAGAAATACTATTACAATCTAAATTCGAATTTTCCGAATTCGAATACACGTATTGCATAATTCGAATATTACATTTAAAGAAAAAGCATTAGAAATACTATTACAATCTAAATTTGAATTTTTCGAATTCGAATACACGTATTGCATAATTCGAATATTACATTTAAAGAAAAAGTATTAGAAATACTATTACAATCTAAATTCGAATTTTTCGAATTCGAATACACGTATTGCATAATTCGAATATTCCATTTAAAGAAAAAGCATTAGAAATACTATTACAATCTAAATTCGAATTTTTCGAATTCGAATATTGCATAATTCGAATATTACATTTAAAGAAAAAGCATTAGAAATACTATTACAATCTAAATTCGAATTTTTCGAATTCGAATATTGCATAATTTGAATATTACATTTAAAGAAAAAGCATTAGAAATACTATTACAATCTAAATTCGAATTTTTCGAATTCGAATACACGTATTGCATAATTCGAATATTACATTTAAAGAAAAAGTATTAGAAATACTATTACAATCTAAATTCGAATTTTTCGAATTCGAATACACGTATTGCATAATTCGAATATTACATTTAAAGAAAAAGCATTAGAAATACTATTACAATCTAAATTCGAATTTTTCGAATTCGAATATTGCATAATTCGAATATTCCATTTAAAGAAAAAGCATTAGAAATACTATTACAATCTAAATTCGAATTTTTCGAATTCGAATATTGCATAATTCGAATATTACATTTAAAGAAAAAGCATTAGAAATACTATTACAATCTAAATTCGAATTTTTCGAATTCGAATATTTTCGAATGTAATCGTAAAATTCGAAACCGAATATTTGAAAATCGAATGTTAGAATGTTATGTAAACATTCGAAATTCGATTCGAACGAACGAATGTGTTAAAATTTGTGCCGTTTTTCGAATGTTGCGAAACATTCGCCCATCCCTAGTGTTTACTATATTACCATACACTTAGAAAAAGAAAGAACAGGCTGTACCGGTATTAGGTGCAGCCCAAAAGACCAGGATAACAAGCAATCACCTAACAAATAATAAATAAATGAATCAAATACCAATTAATATCAAAAAGTCGCAAATTAATATAAATGAACAAAAATTTCCTAAAGTGCTAAATTCATTAATCAAAAATAAATAAAAAACATAACACAAAGACACACATAGAGGACAAACAGACAAATCACATGGGCCCCTCATACAGCTCCTAAACTGAAACCTAAGCCGGCAATAAAGTCCAATGTCAGATTATATTCATTCACAATGATGGAACCTACAATGGCTGCATTAAGTATGAACAAAGTGCCGCTTTAAGGATTCATGACAAAATGGTCAGATGACTTGCCTACCACTAATAAATGAAATGCCTGCACTTACTACGCACCAACCTGGAAGAAGCTCCATGCTGAGAGTTAGGAGTGAAACGCGCAAAAGGACGCGTCGGTGAGCAGCGCTTTTGTCCGTGGGATCCCCCCACTTTATTTTTTGGAGCAGCAACACCTGTGGAACTGTATGAAATTTGCCGGTCAGACAGCCGATGTGTGGAGGGGTAGTGAGTACATCCTGGATTGTTCGCATGTGTGATCTGCATTTAGGGGCTTAGAGTTTGGTATGAACTGCCTTATATCCTATATGGATTTGCAAATATCAGGTTAACTCGCCCCCTATACTAACTTTCTCATGTGAATCCACCACACTGAGCATCTAGACCTTTATGCGTACAGGATTGCTGTGAATGTTTGAATGCCCTAAAACTGGCCTAAGTGATTTGTGTCAGCTTTCATCCTATATACCATCTTCATTTATTTATTGTCTTACCATCACTGCTGTGATACTGCATACAGCCATCTATAATCACCTTCATTCATTTGATACATTCTATGTGTCCATTTCATTTCCATTGCATGCAGATGTGGATTGTTCCATCATTGTGAATGAATATAATCTGACATTGGACTGTGTTGCCGGCTTAGGTTTCAGTTTAGGAGCTGTATGATGGGCCCATGTGATTTGTCTGCTTGTCCTCTATGTGTGTCTTTATGTTATGTGTTTTATTTATTTTTGATTAATGAATTTTGCACTTTAGGAAATTTTTGTTCATTTAGATTAAATTGCAACTTTTTGATATTCATTGGTATTTGATTAATTTATTTATTATTTGTTAGGTGATTGCTTGTTATCCTGGTCTTTTGGGCTGCACCTAATACCGGTACAGCCTGTTCTTTCTTTTTTTAAGTGTATGGTAAAGATATTAAATGGCCCGAGTCTCTTAAGTAGCTGCTCAGGCCCTTTACCAAAAGCTGAAGAATAGAGTCAACCCACTCAGACAAAGGCTCAAATAATGAGCCGATCCCAGATATAATTGTGCGGCCAGGAGGGTTGACTAGAATCTTAGGTAGGTAGTGGAAGATTGGGGTGATTGGGTACAAAGGTATTAAATGTGCTTTGTCATCTTGTGTAAAGATTCCCATACTGATGCCTTCATCTATAAGTTTCTCAAGTTTATTACTAAAGACAATAGTGGGGTTGGATGATAGCTGTCTATAAGTAATGCCATCACCCAATTGCCTAACTGCCTCTTTCATATAGTCAGAATTATTCAATACCACAACATTGCCACCCTTTTCTGAAGACCTGATTACAATGAAAAGATGACAATGAAAAGATGACTTTTCTTTCACTCATGGTTAGTGTTTGGCTGAAGCCATTTATTATCAATCACCTGTGTTTACTCTTTTTAAATCATAATGACAACAAAAACTACCCAAGTACTACATAAGTAGTAATAGTATGGAGGTTATGTCAAACTCATTTTGACAGGTGGACACTCCCCTTTCTCCTCCCCTAACCCCACCCCTTTATACTCCCACTTTTACGCCCATTTTTAATATCAATTTGATATTAAATTGATATAAAATGGGGTTTTGATAGGAATTTGATATTAAATTCATATCAAAACCCCCTTTTTAACAATTGTATATCAATTTGATATCAAATTCATATTAAAACACTTTTTTAATATCAATTTAATATCAAATTCATATTAAAACCCCTTTTTATATCAATTTAATATCAAATTGATATTAAAGAGAGGTGTAAAAGTGGGAGTAGAAAGGGGAGGGGTTAGGGGAGGAGAAAGGGGCATGTCCACCTGTCAAAATGAGTTTGACATAACCTCCATACTATTACTACTTACATACCCTGGTGATTTTGGCCTGATAACATGCACACATGTTGACACAAAGGGGTTTGAATGGCTATTAAAGGTAACCATCCTCAGCTGTGATCTGTTTGCTTGTAATTAGTGTGTGTGTATAAAAGGTCAATGAGTTTCTGGACTCCTGACAGACCCTTGCATCTTTCATCCAGTGCTGCACTTACGTTTCTGGATTCTGAGTCATGGGGAAAGCAAAAGAATTGTCAAAGGATTAGCGGGAAAATGTAGTTGAACTGTATAAAACAGGAAATGGATATAAAAAGATATCCAAGGAATTGAGAATGTCAATTAGCAGTGTTCAAACTCTAATCAAGAAGTGGAAGATGAGGGGTTCTGTTGAAACCAAACCACGGTCAGGTAGACCAACAAATATTTCTGCCACAACTGCCAGGAAAATTGTTCGGGTGGCAAAGAAAAACCCACAAATAACTTCAGGTGAAATACAGGACTTTCTGAAAACATGTGGTGTGGCTGTTTCAAGATGCACAATAAGGAGGCACTTGAAGAAAGATGGGCTGCATGGTCGAGTCACTAGAAGAAAGCCATTACTATGCAAATGACACAAAGTATCCCACTTACAATAAGCCAAACAGCACAGAGACAAGCCTCAAACCTTCTGGCACAAAGTCATTTGGAGTGATGAGACCAAAATTGAGCTTTTGGCCACAACCATAAACGCTACATTTGGAGAGGAATCAACAAGGCCTGTGATGAAAGGTACATCATTCCTACTGTGAAACACGGAGGTGGATCACTGATGTTTTGGGGATGTTTGAGTTATAAAGGCACAGGATATTTGGTCAGAATTGATGGCAAGATGAATGCAGTATGTTATAAAAAAATACTGGAGGAAAATTTGCATTCATCAGCCCGGAAGCTGCACATGGGACGTACTTGGACAAGACAATGATCCTAAACACAAGGCCAAGTCGACCTGTCATTGGCTACAGCAGAATACTGTATTCTGAATACAGTGAAGGTTCTGGAGAGGCCATCTCAGTCTCCTGACCTCAATATCATTGAGACACTCTGGGGAGATCTCAAACATGCAGTTCAGGCAAAACAGCCCAAGAAAAGAAATCATAAATTCTGCCAGAGTATGTAAACTTATGAGCACAACTGTATATGTACACTGTGTGCACAATTATTAGGCAAGTGAGTTTTTTAACAAAATCATAATTTTATGCATATTGTCCATCTCCAAGCTGCATAAACTTGAATGCTTATTGGATTTAAGGATATCAGGTGATGTGTATTTGTGTAGTGAGGGAGGGTGTGGCCTTAGGAGATCAACACCCTAAATCAAGGTGTGCATAATTATTAGGCAGCTTCTTTTCCTCAGGCAAAATGGGCCAAAAAAGAGATTTAACTGACTCTGAAAAGTCAAAATTTGTTAAAAGTCTTTCAGAGAAATGCAGCACTCTAGAAATTGCTAAGATATTGGGGTGTGATCACAAAATCATCAAACATTTTATTGCAAATAGTCAACAGGGTTGCAAGAAACGTGTTGAGAAAAAAAGATGCAAATTAACTGCCAAAGATTTGAGAAGAATCAAACGTGAAGCTACCAGGAACCCATTATCCTCCAGTGCTGTCATGTTCCAGAACTGCAACCTACCTATAGTGCCCAGAAGTACAAGGTGTTGAGTTCTCAGAGACATGACCAAGGTAAGGAAGGAAACCCGACCACCACTGAACAAGACACATAAGTGGAAACATCAAGACTGGGCCAAGAAATATCTGAAGACAGATTTTTCAAAGGTTTTATGGACTGATGAGATGAGAGTGACTCTTGACAGACCAGATGGATGGGCCCGTGGCTGGATCAATAACGGGCACAGAGCTCCACTTCGACTCAGACACCAGCAAGGAGGAGGTGGGGTACTGGTATGGGCTGGTTTTATTAAAGATGAGCTAGTTGGACCTTTTCGGATTGAAGATGGACTCAAAATCAACTCCCAAACCTACTGCCAGTTTTTAGAAGAATCTTTCTTCAAGCAGTGGTACAAGAAAAAGTCTGCATCTTTTAAGAAGACCATGATATTTATGCAGGACAATGCTCCATGGCATGCATCAAAGTACTCAAGTTTTTTTACAATTTCAAGAATAAGTTTTATTGAATCTAGGCCAAGAGGGTCAATGTTCATTATTTACCTTAGGTTTTCCGATTTTGTTTCATCAGTATACTTAAAGGGACAGTCAACACTAAAATTGTTATTGTTTAAAAAGATAGATAATGTCTTTACTACCCATTCCTCAGCTTTGCACAACCAACATTGATATATTAATATACTTTATAACCTTTAAACCTCTAAATTTCTGTCTATTTCTAAGCCACTACAAACAGCCTCTTATCACATGTTTTTTTATTTGCTTTTCACAACAGGGGAGTGCTAGTTCGTGTGAGCCATATAGATAATATTGTGATTACACCCATGGCTTGTGGCAGACACTGCACTAATTGGCTAAAATGCAGATCAATAGATAATAAATAAAGTGGCATGTGATCAGGTGGCTGTCAGAAGATGCTTAGATACAAGGCATTAACAGAGGTAAAAAGTGTATTAAAATAACTATGTTGGTTATGCAAAACTGGGGAATGGGTAATAAAGGGATTATCTATCTGTTAAAACAATAAAACTTCTGATGTAGACTGTCCCTTTAATGGTTTTTCAACTCTTACAACAAATCTCAAACTTTTATCGCTCACATTTTTTTTTTATCTCATGTAGTTTTTTATTTATAAAGTTTTACATTTTTCAAAATCCACAATTGGAGTGCATGAAAATACAAAAACCTAACCATTCAGGCTAGGAATGAAAAACACTGAAGGCTTTTATTTGATTTGTCACATGACAAGGTTTGACAACGTTAGCATTTCAAAACTGCTGATGGAAACATTTGAAAAGCAATTTCCAAAAGACATTTTTTTTTTTTTTTTAAATCTTCATGCCTTGCATAAGAAATTTCACAATATGATTTTTTGTTTATAATAATTTAAGAATTCCTGATTTTCACTACATTGCAATCAAATATCAACAACAATATTATAATAATAATAATAATAATAATAATAATATTTACAGTATTTTTGGTATCTTCTAAATATATATTTTTTGACAATAATTTTACTAGTTAAACAGTAAACAGTAAACAGTGAAAACAGTATAGTCAAAATGAAAGTTAAAGGGACAGTCTAGTCAAAATTAAACTTTCATGATCCAGATAGGGCATGCAAATTTAAACTAGTTTCCAATTTACCTGAATTATCAACTTTGCTTTGTTCTCTTGGTGTTCTTTGTTGAAAGCTAAACCTAGGTAGGCTCATATGTTAATTTCTAAGACCTTGAAGGCCGCCTCTTATTTCAGTGTGTTTTGACAGTTTTTCACAACTAGACAGTACTAGTTCACACGTGCCATTTAGATAACATTGTACTCACTCCCGTGGAGTTAATTATGTGTCAGCACTGATTGGCTGAAATGCATGTCTTTCAAATGAACTAAAATAAGGGGGCAGTCTGCAGAGGCTTAGATACAAGGTAATCTTAGAGGTAAAAAGTGTTTTAATATAACTGTGTTAGTTATGCAAAACTGGGGAATGTGTAATAAAGGGATTATCTATATTTTTAAACAATAAAAATTCGGGAGTAAGATTGTCCTTTTAATTTGTCTGAATAGAGTATAACATTTTAAACATCTTTCCAGTTTACTTATATCATCAATTTTGCTTAGTTCTCTTGGTATCCTTTATTAAAGAGTAATCGTAGATTAACTCAGGAGCGTGCACATATCTAGCAATTTGGCAGCTTTGTTTATTGCAGTGTTATACAATGTTGCAAATACTGCTACCATATACTGCTTAAGACACATGCACACTCCTAAACTCCTATCAACCTACCTAGGTTTATGCTTCAGCAAAGGATAATAAGAGAACAAATCGAAAATTATAACAACAGTAAATTGGAAAATTGTTTAAAATTGCAAGCTCTGTCTGTTTAATTTTAAATTTCCTGTCCAATTAAGGTATAAAACAAATTGAGTTTCTTTATTACAAACTATTAGGTGATATATATTTTTATATTAATTGAAATTCATTTCCTTTGTTTTCAGTTTCTATTGAATGATTAGGATATATGAGGCATACAGATGTTATTTGATAATATGAAGCAATTATAAGTAGTAGAGACCTTAAATTGTTCAGTTAACAGTACAGGGAACTAATGTAATATCAATTTGTTCTTTATATTTCAAAATTGTTTCAGGACTATGGGGCCGATTTATTGATTTATTTGGAGCTTAATGCCCCATGTTTAGACCGCTGCTTCATAACTTCTGTTTACAGTGAGCCTGAACGGCTTGGCCGCAAATCTGCAGGGGGCGGCATTGCACCAGCAGTTCACAAGAACTGCTGGTGCAATGACAAATGCCGACAGCGTATGCTGTCGGCATTTATCGATGTGTGGCGGACATGATACGCTACTTTGTATCATGTCCACTCGCACTATGATAAATCTAGCCCATTATCTCCATTTGCAGCATTTGTGTCATTTTGTTGTGTATGAGCTTATAAATACAATGCAATAAAATATAAATTGCCGTTATTTACCACATAATAAAAGAGATAATATACTATGAAGGATTGTACTTAAACAGTTTAACTAAACTCAGATAATATTCTGAATAATAATTTTAATATATATGATCACGCAAGTAAAACAACGTGTTGGTTGAGTACAGCATATATCATCCTTTCACAAAAAAAAATCATTAGCTATTTGAATAATGTATTAAAATGAATTTGCATTTCAAGCCATTTAATCCACTTTGTTTTGTTGTTATATTTTGTATTATTATGAAGAATAGAATTAGTTGTTTAAAATTGCCAAAATAATTTTAGAATGTGTGGTGGAAGTTCATCTGTTTTTTTTTTTTACATTTATTATGTCATTTTAAAGATAGCAACTCTATAACCACAGACCAGGAAATGGGACTGCTAGAAAATATATTTTCCTATTTCGCCCCCCAAAAAAAAAACCTCTCTCACATTTTCTACTAATAAGGTCACGGAGGGAGAACAAAAACTTCTAAATTATTAATTGACAATATCATTATGTGTCATAGCAGTGTGTCTGTGAGAGCTGGTATAGCACAGCATGAACAGCAGTGGCTTCTGCTTCACAATAGTGGAGTTTTGATTAAATATTGATGTATACTAATTGGCTACAGAGTCTGAGGATGGCTAAGGCTTTGTAAGGATCATTTGTATTCCTGCTTTGGAAGAGGAAAAACAAAACCAGTGTTTTCACATTTCAATCACCTACCTGCTCATTTTCCAACCCTCAATCTTCCCCCAATTGCATTATTCCCCTGTGTGTTCATATTAACATAGTGTTAACCTTGCCATATTTCCTAAAGCACTCAAATACTGCTGACATGGCCTTACTATTAGGCAAACTAAGAATAGCTTCCTTTTAGAATGAGAAGATCCCATGCCTTCTTTAATTGCCCTCTCTCCTTTTAACCTAACTCGCTCTTTCACATAAGTGGTTTCTCCATCACTCGTTAGACAATGTTAGCAAACAATAAAATGTAGAGAACAAGGAGTGTGGGGCTGATACACACAGTGCAATAGGCAGGAAATAGATACCAAGTGGGAAAATACATTACATGTTGAGACACTCTTAGTATCAAGGTGGTGGCTTTAGGCCATTTATTTGTTGTAATCAGAGAAGAAACACATATCAGTTTTGGACATTATATAGCCCTTTTATTTCACAACATGACTTCAAAGCCCCCCCCCCCTTTATTTTAATTCCCATGGAAATGTAGTGCTCCTGAAATCTAACAGCCAAAGGGACTAATAGTATCAGACAAGGAAATCCTGCAGAGAATAAAGAATGGGGACAAAAAACAGAATTGCAAGAACAATGCAGGTCAACAGATAAAGATGACAAGGGACTTAGATGAAAAGGATGATACGGAGAATAAAAAGGAAAGAATGGTACCACAAGTAAAAATTAAAAATAAAGGGACATTTAACAAGACATTTTTATTGAGAAAGATATCATTAAACACTACTGTGATACTAATGTTAATTCAGCGGACAAAGATTAATCTACCAACTGCACTAGCCCCTGCAGCAGAATTGAAAAGATGGATAGAATTTAATTCTTCTATAATAGCGCTCCAGCACAAAGTGCTTCTTTTTTAGTTCAATATTTTTATCGATTTTTATAATAAGCATCAACTTCAGATAACAAATAAATAACAGGTGGTAAAGAAAGCCTTCCAGGTATTGTTCTTATTTGGCCCATACAAAAAACTTACAATGTAGAATGAAAAAACATTCCTGAAAAAGATGAAATTAATAAGAAAAAAAGAAAAAAGCAAAACACAAAAACGGTGAGTAAAAGAAACCAAAAAAAATACAATAGTGATATGTTGTGCATTTTTATAACAAGTTGTGTTTCTGGATAATTAATGCATGATCATCCTTTCATACACAAGATTGCATATAAAAGGGGTCCTTTAACCAAGTGCTAACTCCAGTGTATATAGGTCCTAAGTCTTCCACTAGCTGGAGAGTTCCCCTTAATCTACCACAGAAATTGATATTATTTGCCTATGTTGAGGTATTGTTGACTCTTTACCGATAGTACGGGATACCTTTTTAAATCTAGTCAGCCACATAAGGAATAATTTCCTGCATCCATTTCCTTAATAAGATGTGTTTATTACAACTGACCATAGTTGAAAACACTATGCTCTGGAGTTTGCAAGTTATCTATACAGGTCTATTTAGCAGAGGGTGCAGAAAGAGATGTTTCAATTCAGGGGCGAAACTACCATTGCTGCAGCAGGTGCAGTGGCACCAGGCCCCAAGTGCTGGGGGTTGGGGAGCATAGCAACCAGTATATATAGGGGTGTGCATAATGTGTACAATCCTAAAGCAATATAGCTTTTATTAGTGCAGGTTGCAGGTCCATCTTAACTACACTGTACATCTATACTCAAAATCATTATTCAGATGTATATTATTACTATTGCTTACTACTGAGATACCTGGGGGGGGGGGGCAAAGAAAAAAACTGCTTGCCTGTTGAGTAGGTCTGCTATTGTTTCAATTTGTAACTCTACTACCATTTTAGTTATCAGTTATACTTTCCCTATGGAGTTTTAGAACAGAGCAAACCCACAAAGTATGTAGGGGGGAACCCCTTTTATCATATTTACCTCCATCATCCAGTCTGTGAGAAATATCTGATGAATATGAGATGGAGTGATGTTGTGCCAATATTATAGTGTTTGTTTCTACTTTTGAGGTTGAGATAGTTTAGTTTTAAAGAAGACTTTATCACAATGACTGTTCCTGTAATTACAGTTGTAGCAAGGTCTTCTTTACAGTTAGTGATGTAATATAGAAAATTCTTGAAAACAATCTCAAGTAATACACTATAAGATTTAGGGCACAATTTTTAAAAGTCACCGGCATGAAGAGAAATCATCAGTTTATTTTCTGACCATTATATTGTAACGTAAATGTCTCTCCTGAACACTAAATGTAGCTCACTCCGGATAAAGCTTTTACTCAGAGTGGGAGCGCGCTACATTTAGTTCAATAGCGCAATCACTTGTGTGAAAACTTACTAAGTATAAAGCACACTCTTGTGTTAGTGAAAGCAGACTGGCCTCTTGACAGTGGATTAGCTGACTGAACACCCGGTAAAAGGACCCTGATCAGCATCAAAGCAGGAAGTAGTTACAATGCAAGTAGTGACTAGAACTTCTCTGATTGGTCAGCAATCCATCACAGACAACCATTCTGAACCTGATACATAAATGATTAGTTTGTAGCATGCCATAGCCACATTGTTACTTTGATGGATTTGATAGGAGTTTTCAGTAAAACAGGAGGGATTTTATTGGTGTACAACTTTTGTTTACAATTTATTGTGCTTGATTGAATGGTGGGCTGAACCACTGAGAAACATGTTGTACTTTATTAGGGGGCTCTGATGTGGAGTGATCCGTTGTTATGACGTTTTAATAACGTTTTTAGTATTTTTAAATAATCTTTCACTGCTACTTTGCTGCTGACTGATTCTGGAGTTGCACCAAATCACTTGAGTAGTTCCAGAGTCCTGTCACTTTACTTTATGAGTACTTTTTCACACTTTCCTTTATATAATAGCTTATTTTTGGATTACACAAAGCTACACTTCTTATTGTCTTACAGGGAATTTCAGGGTTCTATCACTGGTTGTTCAGGAAGCTGGTTCAATGTAAAGAGGCCAACCTGCTTTTAATAGCACAAGAGTTTACTTCATACCTTGTGAGTATATTGTCACACTTTCCTTAATACATTGGTTTATTTTTGGATTACACAACGCTACACCTTCTTATTGTCTTATAGGCATCTTGGGACTTTATTCATTTTGGAGGAAGAAAGAAATTGCCACAGCTGGATGGTGTTCAATATATCGTCTTTTGGAACTTTGATATTGGGTGCTAGTCATATCTGTTGGACTTTTAACACCCCTGGATTTCCCTTTTTTGTTGGGTGTTTGTGATTTTTTTTAAATATAGTAGTTATCTAAATTGTCAGAGAAATGTCTCAAGGAAAACCTAGTCAAACCAAGAGACACACAAATTTAATTTGTAAAAAGAGGGAATGTCTGAGTACCTGGAATACAAAAGCATAAAAGTTCCAAAAAGCACAAAACAAAGACTCAGAAAACCCCCCATAAACTCAGTATACAAACAGAAAACACAAACACAGAAGTAAAATATGCAAACAGCACATACTATACACAGACAATATATATATATATATAAATAAAATCAGGACAGGCTGATTATAATCTGCCAGGCCATCTTTAAGGTACTGTACACCTAACCTAGCAGAAACAGCACAACTTAATGCAAAAGCACAGTACAAAACATGTATATGACAGTGTCATTCCTTTTATTGATGGTGAGTTATACTTTAATCTGGCCTGAAGCTCCACAGAGAGGGAAAAAACTAGAAAAGTTGTTTCCTATATGACCTGTTGAAGGGGATCCGATCTACATAGCCACTCAATAGGCTGAAGGCCATAAAACAAGGACTTTTACTTTTGGCCCAGAGAGTACACAAAAAAGGAGGCACTGATAAAACTGATGATCCATATGCAGTTGAAAAATAACAGAAAGAATTGCAGAACCAACTCCTAGACATTCATCCTAAGAGAACAATACTTGGAAAGGTCAGTAATCGCAAAAAAAAATAAAAATATTTCATGATTTAGATATACAATTTTAAACATCTTTCCAATTTAGTTAAATTCTCAAATGTGCTTCTTTTCTTGGTATCCTTTGTTGAAGGACCAGAAATGCATTACTGGGAGCTAGCTGAACACATAGGGTTAGCCAAAGACAAGAGACATACTGTATATGTGTAGCCACCAATCAGCAGCATGTGCTGTTGCTCCCGAACCTACCTATGTATACTTTTTAACAAAGGATACCAAAAGAACAAAGCTAGTTAAATATCAGAAATAAAATGGAAAAGAATTTAAAATGTCATGCTCTTTCTAAATCTTAAAAGTTAAATATTGGCTTTAATGTCTTTATAAGACCAGAGAGTCAATCAAATTAACATTTATCCTACTCCACATCAGTAGTGAACCGTAGACCCACTTTTCACCTACTGGTTTTTCTTTGTAGGTCACAAACAGGTAGATGTAAAGCAAAATGCTCTATCAGACATATTAGAAATGAACAGCCAGAGAGGAGCTTTTAAATGTTCATTTTGCCTAGAGGAGAAACTATCTCATTTAGGAACTGCTTTTCACAGTGAGGAAAATTATTATTTGACTGCACTTAACAAATATATATATATATAGTTCTCCAAGAAGCAGGCACTCGCTGGCATTTCAAAATGTTTTTTATTACATCAACGAATCAAACAGTGAATGTTTTCGGGCTTACGCCCGTCCTCAGAGTTGATAATAACAGATGTATTTACCACCCCTATATGTGCTACCAAACGGATCCCCTGGTGAGCCGCTCTGCCGCATCCGGGTCTCACAGAACACAGGCGACGCAACTGCGCATGCACCAACAGTACTACGCAGTCCCCTCTGGGCCAACGGAAGCTAATTCTATATAAAGGAAAACAGACTGCATGACTATACACGGAACGTAATACTCCTAAACAACAAGCTGATATAAATACAGTGGGAGTTGCAAATTGAACAGTTAATACGGTCACAAAAATTGTTAATACTGCATCATAACATAAACAGCATTTGTAGACCCTACAATCAGCATATAAACTTGTTTGCAGAATAAAGTCAGGTAAACACATGTACTATAGTAACCTTAGCCCATAGGTCATAATAACGTAACACTCCATGTTGTATATAAAACAAAATTATTAGGGGTTATACTCCTGTATATTTAAGAGAAATGGGCATCAGACAGATTAAGAGCATAGTATGAAAGGGCACACTAACTACCCAGCAGATTAATTAACACTACAGATGTTACTTAGTTGTAAAACCCAAATGGATATAAAGATAATTAGGGATAATGACTGCATACACACCCTGTCATCAGTAATACACATGACCCAGCTAGCATAAACCCCGCATTTTAAGATTTTTGCAGATTATACTCGGGCACACCAACTAACCATTCATATGACTACTGTAATGAATTTCAAATCATTCAACAAAAAACTTCACAAAAAACAATGCAAGACAAGGTTAGTGTTGAGACCCTTGGGGACTAATGTTTCCAAAGTGAAAATCCATTTGGATTCCCTCTGGAGGAGCATGTTAGCTCTATTACCACACTGGGTGGGAGCAGGGATGTGGTCAATTAAAATGTATCTCAAATCTGATACATTATGCTTGTATTTAAGGAAGTGCCTTGGTACTGGTTGGTCAGAATTGCCATCCCTTAAAGCCATACGTATGGACGACCTGTGGTTGGCCATGCGTGTTCGTAAATCATCCTGGGTCTTTCCAATGTAGAATTTTCCACATGGACAGTGTAACATGTACACCACATGTGTGGTAGTACATGTGACCCTATAGTTGATGGTATAGCATTTATTTCTCAGGGGGTGAACAAAATATTTACTCTGCGACAGACCATTGCATGTCACTCACCCACTGCATCTGTAACACCCATTTCTGTCAGAGCCCAACCAAGTCCTACTGGTATAGCTGGCTCTGTTGTCAATACGAAGAAGTTGATCACAAAGAGATCTTCCTTTTCTGTACCCAACCATAGGACCATCAAAGTCATTAAATGGTAATGACCCATCTGACTTGATAATCTCCCAGTTCTTTTTGAGAATATTGGGAATTTCAATCTTGTCAGGGGTGAACTCTGTGGAGAAAATTAATTTCTTGTTCGGAGTGTTCCTTGTTCTTTTCATCAATGCTTGTTCCTGTGTCATTAAAAGTGATTCAGCCAGTGGCCCTTGTAGGATTTCAGTAGAATACCCCCTTGTTTGGAATTTCAAATACATCTCATTCAGCTGTACCGCTTTCGTACTGGGATCACTGTTATTTCTTACTACCCGTTTAAACTGTGACTTGGGCAGTGCCCTTTTCAGACTAGGGTGATGGCAACTTATGGCATCCAACAGTGAATTGCGGTCAGTTGGTTTATTAAACAGTGTGGTAGCCAATCTGCAGTCACTCTTTATTAATCTGAGGTCCAGGAAATCAATTGTAGACTTATCACAATTCATCTTGAATTTTAGATTAGGGTTCTGTAGATTTAGTTTCAATAGCCAATCATCCAAGTTATGTTGGTGACCCCTCCATATTAGAATGAGGTCATCAATGTATCTTTTGAATAACATTATCCTGGGGTCTTTGAATGCATCGATATCCTCTTCCTCAAAACATGCCATATATAAATTGGCATACGATGGGGCCACGTTTGACCCCATCGCAGTGCCGGCAGTTTGGAGGTAGTAGCTATTTTCGAATTTGAAATAATTATATTTTCAGACAAAATTCGGTCAGTTCCAGGATAACTTCCAAAAGTGGCCCAACATATGGGTATTGCAACAGCGTTCTCCTGATTGCCATCAAGCCATCATTGTGTGGGATTGCTGTATATAAGCTTGTGACATCTAGTGTCACCAAGATGTCATTTTCTTCAATATCAGCTAGATTGGTAATAAGCTGAACCACTTCAATAGAATCCAGAATAAAGGAGGGCATGTTATGCACCAGTGGTTGGAACAATATGTCCAAATAAATAGCAATAGGTTGTAGTATGGAACCCCGGGGGGACACTATCGGACGTCCCGGTGGATGTGTTATGCCTTTGTGGACCTTTGGGAGCGTGTAAATAACAGGAGTGATGGGAAATTCAACCATCATAAATTCACTTACACTTTTAGATAGACAATTAGACTCCATTGCTTTTATGATATAGTTATTAATTATACGTTTAAATTCCTTAGTAGGAATAACTCATGTGTTCCTTAGTAGGGTCACTCATGTGTATTACTGATGACAGGGTGTGTATGCAGTCATTATCCCTAATTGTCTTTATATCCATTTGGGTTTTACAACTAAGTAACATCTGTAGTGTTAATTAATCTGCTGGGTAGTTAGTGTGCCTTTTCCTACTATGCTCTTAATCTGTCTGATGCCCATTTCTCTTAAATATGCAGGAGTATAACCCCTAATAATTTTGTTTTATATACAACATGGAGTGTTACGTTATTATGACCTATGGGCTAAGGTTGCTATAGTACATGTGTTTACCTGACTTTATTCTGCAAACAAGTTTATATGCTGATTGTAGGGTCTACAAATGCTGTTTATGTTATAATGCAGTATTAACAATTTTTGTGACCGTATTAACTGTTCAATTTGCAACTCCCACTGTATTTATATCAGCTTGTTGTTTAGGAGTATTATGTTCCGAGTATAGTCATGCAGTCTGTTTTTCTTTTAATAGGATTAGCTTCCGTTGGCCCAGAGGGGACCCCGTAGTACGGTCGGCGCATGTGCAGTTGCGTCGCCTGTGTTCTGTGAGACCCGGATGCGGCAGAGCGGCTCACCAGGGGATCTGTTTGGTAGCACATATAGGGGTGGTAAATACATCTGTTATTATCAACTCTGAGGACGGGCGTAAGCCCGAAAACGTTCACTGTTTGATTCTTTGATGTAATAAAAAACATTTTGAAATGCCAGCGAGTGCCTGCTTCTTGGAGAACTACATGTGATATTTTGTGGGCACCCTGGGAGCTGCTACGCTGAGTGAGTGCTGGGTTCCTGTGGAGTACTATATATATATATATATAATATATATATTTTAAAACAGGCGCAGTATAAAGATAAAAACAGATAATGAATTGTTTTTATACATTTGTAGCCATCTTTGGTATTGGTGCAGATAACTTTATGATAGCAATTCTTACATAAAAACTGGTATTAGCCTATTGTCATTTAAATACACACACACTCAAGGCTGGAAACTCAATTTATATACATTACCGTCCTGTATTTAAGTGTGTGTGTTTTGTGAGTGTGTGTGTTTTGCAAGTGTGTGTGTGTGAAAATTTAGTATGCTAATTATGAACAACTAATTGTCAATCATTAACCTAATTTTAAAATAAGTTGATTGTTTCCCTAAATTCTAAATGTACTAGAATTAGCACAATTAGGAATAATTATGTAAGAGATTTAGAAAAACGCCTAAAGATGCATAGTATTTATGTGGGCTATTATAAACAGCAGGTTAGATAAGTAAAGAAATAGGCTAGATAAGTGATTTAGTTCTGTTCTGAAATGGGAAGGGGGGGGGGGTGTCTATTTCAAACCAACATTATAACCTTGTAAATAGTTTTTTTTCTGGGTTTTCATGGAGTTTTTGAATATGAATACATTCTAATCCGTTAAACAACCTAGTTTTCCCTTTAAATTTAGAGTCAAGTGATTTCAGAACTTTGATCTCAACATCGTTGACCTCTTGAAAAATCAACCCTTTAGCACATAAGCTCAAAAGCCTACCCCTCCTGTGAATTACCAATTCACAAGTTAACCTGCAATGATGGGCAGCTCACGGGGCAGGGCTCTCTACCCCTTCATTATTTTTAATGTCTTTGCAAACTATGGGCTCCATTACAATCAGAATTCTCTAGTGAGGAGCATCATGGGTGTTTTTATGAGGTTTTTACATTCAAATCTACTCCAAAAATTTGAAAAGCACACAACCTATGTATTTGATGCTTTTCTAATGCAACCATGGCTCAAAAACTGCCCTAAACGTTGCATGGTATTCCAATCAAGTACAGAGCACAATTTCTTCAGTTTTTCCAATGGATATTTTTGACTTTTTAAATTTTATACCGTATACCTTTTTTTTGCCCGTTTATAGTGGTAGTTTTTGCTGTTTGCAATGCTTCATGTTTTTGTTTAAATTCTTGCATATCCTCACTAATAAACCATTTTTTTTCTTTTAAATTTGTTTACATTTTTAAACATGAAAATCATACACAAATGAAATATGCCATTGACAGCTAATTTGTGATTAGTGTTTGGAGTTTAAAAAAAAAAAAAAAGTTAATAATAAAATTAATCAAAATGATAAAAAAATGTAACTTGCACACAATAATGTAATTGCTTAAAAAAGAAAGAAAGCTGTATTCAAATATATTAGAAAGTCAACCTAAGTTAAAGTTAATCCTCTACCACTTGTGAAAGCCAAATAGCCTGTGATAATATTTTGTTTTACATTTTCAGATAATTAAATGTGTTTGTGTAATTTTTTTTTTTTATTATTCAAAAGATAGTTATTCTTATTGATTGTGATACTTTGAAGATAATAAATGTTTTCATGCATGAATTCAGATGTTTTGGTATAGGGGCCAATGTGTTAAATCTTCAAAAAGCCGTTAATAACATAGCTAATGTCCTGCTCATTAGACATAAAAAGAAAATGCATTTCTATAGCAAGACACAGAAGATGAATGTGGGCTACATTTGCATGCTGCTCCTAATTTGTTCTATCTGTTGCAGTTCCTGAACAGGACTGTAGCTATGTGTTTAATTCCATTGCCGGAATAAAACATATTTTGTAAGTGATACTAGTGCAAAAATGTTCTAACAAATTAGAGCATTCTATTTTCAATTATCTTGGAATGTCCATTTAAAATATTTTCTATATTTTTTAGCTGTTTTATTTGAAAATACAATGCTTTCATCTTTAATCTCCATCTGCCACCTAGCAGAGTGTATATAAAAATACGTACAGTAAATACTGTTATGTTTTTAAATATTTTCAAAATCCAGTCAAAGTCAAGACTAAACACTCACCAATTCTCACAAAAGCTGAGAAATGAATGGGGATTAATATTATTATTGCTATATGACAAAATAAGTATCCCAATTATTCATTACTTATTCTAATGGCTACTTCATTTATATGATATCATCATTGCTTCCGAATACTGAATAATCTAGTAAAGCTTGTTATGGAATCAAGGGAAGGATTGTGTTCCCTAATCCCCTTATGATCAATATGAATACGAGAAAATTCAGAGAAAAAGGATTTCACTCATCTTTATTGCCTTAGAAGAGTCTCATTCTCATAATCAATGTGACAGGTGTGCAGTGACTGAAAAGTTTGGGAGGAGGAGGGAGAGTGAGTGAGACCCCTCTATGGCTGAGCTGTCAAATACACCCAAATGTCTGATTAGACATGACATGCACACCTGCTGTCTCCAAAGCTCTGCAATTAAAGCTTATTTAAGGTCCCAGGAAGTGACCGCATTAGAAAGGCCCCTTGCAGACAGCTTTTTAGCATATTTCCAGTGTCATTAGCAAAGACGCTAAGGCAAAGCACATCTTTTGACATGACCCATGTACCCCTCTTACTTGAGAAGAAGATGCAATTTGACTTTTAAAGAAATCTCCCTGCAATTGAAGAATTCTGCTTCCACAAGGTACAAGTGGTTCAGTAGCCATTAGAATTCAAAAATAACTTTTTCAGTAATTGACTGACTACTGTCAATTTGTATAATTCTGGAACATTGTCATATTCCTTAACATTTCTATCTAACCAAATTCAACCTTACACCTTGAAATAATTTCACAAATATTGCATGTAAACTTTATGCATTTCAATATTTATCAACCCTTTGTAACAAATATGAACATCACAGTTTAAAGTGAAGGAAACAAATTAAATAAATAAATAAATAAATATATATATATATATATATATATATATATATATATATATATATATATATATATATATATATATATATATATATATATATTAGCAGTTATACCTGCACTATAAAAGATTGGCATAAATAATAATAATGTGTATTGTTTATCATATATCCTCTACTGTGGCCAATTAGCGACAAATTTAAACTCTTGAAATGATCAAACAATTACTGTGATGAACTTCAGCCTCTCTTAAAAAACCCCAACAACTGCAGAATTCAATTACAGGTAAACCAGGCAAATGAATAACTGAAGAAAATTGCAGTTATTTGTATATGTATAATTAAACATTTAATATAAAATTACCCTTAAATTATGTTATATCATTTTAGTACGTAACGCATGATGTACATGGTCAAAACTTAATTTGGAGCAAAAAAAATTGTTCTTAATTTTTTTTTGTAAATTGTTTCGTACAACATGTGTTAGTGTTTACTTTTTATTTTCAATGGTGAACAATTTATTATTGTTTTTACTACTGATTTCATTATATAGCTAATATTTAAATTAACAAAGATGTTGGGGTGGGGCTTTTTTGAGCACTATATTGTGATGTAGGTGTCTGTCCTTCACTTCCAGAACCCGGAAAAGTAAGATAAAGGGCTCCATTTATAAATTGGTGAGTGGATGAGATTCTGCTGCCCGCGTTTAACATTGCACAACCCACTGTTTATGCAGTGCCTCCCTCTTGCTTGTGTGCGAGCGGGGGCTGTCAATCATCTTGATTGGATCTGATCAGGAGGATTGAAATCTTCCACAGAGAGGTTAAGTAGCAACGGTGTAAAGATCCTTAAATGCTGGGGCTCAATATGCGCCTTTCAAAATTATTTAAGGGACCTTGCAGTACTGACAAGATTTAAAGATTATAAATAATCTTGCCAGAGCTTTAGATCATCAGGCCCATTATGTTAAATGGATTTTTCCTTATGCTGACGTTCCTTTTTTAATTCTATTTTAGAGAAGAAACTATTTTTTCTTTTTGGTCACAGATTCATTTCATTTTACTAAACTAATCTTTTTCCTTTTAAATTAATTTATTTCTGAATTTATTTTCCTTCTGGAATGCTATTTTCTTTTAATATATTACAATAAGTACAACATACAACATAAAATTAAAATTGGCACATGAGTGAGTATATATAGTAACTAACTACTTACTCATATGGGCAATAACATCACTTAAATGGTTAAACTGTGTTACTGGCCATTCATAACCATTCATATCTCAGTTCACACACCTTTTGCAAGCAATTTTGTACAGCCTTCATTGCGCCCCGGAGGATAGCCTGGATGGAGGGGTATGTGACCCCCCCCTTCACAGGCAAATGGAGCGGTCCGGGGGAGGAGCGGAGCCCGGTATTTAGGGCTGTGACGCCTAAGGGATCCATCTTGTATCCCTGCAATCGCAAGGCGAAATTTAGCGGAGCTTGCAATTGCAGTGACCCAGGATGGAGGACCTGTTAACGGAGGTGAGGAGGGTGGCAGCAGACAGAGGCACGGCTTGGCTAAAGGATTATTTAGCCGCAGCCAAGCTTGATGGAGGTCGGGTGGAGGTGTCTGAGGGTGGGAGCATAGACGGCGGGCCGCAGAGGCGGTCTAGGCCTATGGTGAGGTCCGAGGGTGGGAGCACAAACGGCAGGCCACAGAGGAGGTCTAGGCCTCCGGATCGTCTATCTCCAGAAGGGAGAGGTCGCAGGAGCTGTGGTAAGGGCGATGGGCAGGGGCAGATAGAGAGGAGGCCCATGCGCCGGGGGGAGAGCAGTGATGGCGGTGAAGAGGCCCAGGTACAGGAGGAAGGACAGGAATCAGGAGCTGAGGACACGTGGATGGCGCCTAGCAGGACCAGAGTGGCAGCAGGTAAGGGTGCTGTGGTTGGTGAGCTGGGCCTTGATCTACAGGGAGGGATTCACAGCGCAGGCCATGGGACTGTAGCTATGGTGGCTCCGGAAGGGGGTACAGCAGGGGTTGGGGCCCCCCAGGCTTTCAGGTTGCGGGAGCAGCTGCAGGTGAGAGGAGCAGCAGCA
This sequence comes from Bombina bombina, assembly GCF_027579735.1. NCBI lineage: Eukaryota > Metazoa > Chordata > Amphibia > Anura > Bombinatoridae > Bombina > Bombina bombina. The sequence continues at coordinate 829,891,341 of NC_069499.1, forward strand.
GGGAGAAAGAAAGGGCAAAAGGGGAGAGGTGGAAAGGGCTTTGGGGAGGCAGTGTTAGGAAGGGAGGGGGAGGGCGATGTGGCAGCTCAACGGGTAAGTATGCTGGGTAAGGGTCAGCTCAGCAGAGGGGGTTCTGGGATGGCTCCGCGAAAGAAAGGGGCAGCTAGTGGGAAAAAAGGGGGGGCCAGGAGGGGGGTTGGTAAGGTGGTCAGGAATGTTTTGGGGAAGGGGAGGGGTAAGAGGACGGGAAAGGGGGGTCTAGTGGGGGGGGGCAGGGGCTTCAAGTGGGCGAGGTTTTGCAAGGGAGGGCTAATATGCCATGTTTATTTACTACAGGTGAAGGGAATGAGTCAGTGGAGCAGGTGGGCGGCGGGATAGAATTATCTGCTGAACCTGAAGTGAGGGACCCGGAGGGGGATGAATTATGGATAGATTATTCCTATAGTGACTTGGAGGCAGAGGATCCTGGGTAGGGTACATCATCGGGCCCGGTTGAAACACGGCAAGTAGGAGACCTGGCTGTTTTGGAGCATTTGCTCCGGACATGGGGGCTGGGGCGGGGGGGTCAGAGGTGAGGCGGGTGAGTGAGTTGGGTAACTTAGAGACGGCAGAGAGGAATGGGAGTGGTAGAAGAGGTAGTGGGGGGGGGATAGGGTTCTCACTGTCTCCTCTCCGCAGATACGGCCACAGGGGAGGGACTCCCTGACGCGCCAAAGTCCCGCGAGATCTGGAGCTGGACGACGGCGGGAAAAGTCCCGTTTGCCTAGGGAGAGAGAAAGGTACCAAACTGCCAGGCGATCCCCAACATGGGGGAGGTTGGACAGGACGGCGGACAGGAGTGGCAGGAGAAGGAGGTCGAGATCCCCATCACAAAGGAGGAGGGCGTACAAGCCTAGGGAGAGGGATTCAAGAGGCCAGCCGGAGGTCAGGGTGACGGAACAGGCAGTCGGATCGGGAGGCGGTGGAGCATCAACGGCACCAAGGATGGCAGGTGAGGGTGCTATTAACACTGTTGGTGTGTCTGGAAGCGAGCATGGAGTAAATGTGGCTCCTATGGCACTGGTGAGTGGCTTGAAGGAATTGCTGGCAGGATTTGAGAGGCAGCTGGCGGAACAACAAAAGGGGGTTGCAGCAGCATGGACGGCAGGGGCGGGAGCAGGGGTCCCTGGGACAGGGGCAGGGGCTTCCAGCCAAGGGATAGGGGCGCTGCCGGGTTCTCAGGCCAGTGGAAGTGGGGGGAGCAGTGTGCTGAAGGTGGCGGAGAGTGCGCTCAGGAGGCCGTGCTTGTGCTCCATTGGCCCGCTGGGCATTCATCTACCTCAGGACATAAAGGAGAAAATATGGAAAAGAGAATTCTTGGAAATATTTTCTCTACTCCCGTTGGAGCAAGTTTTGGAGATCAAGGAGGATGCGAAAGGCGATAAGGAGAAGAAGGAGGAAGACAAAAGGAAGAAGAGGTACCGGAAGTTACCGAATACATTATCCAATTGGTCGAAGGCATTCTGCATTTTGGCAGTGGTATTCGGGGAGAAATTCCTGGAGCAGTGCTCAGCTTTATTCTGCTACTACGACGAAATTGCAGGGGCCTACAGTACATATGGGGGCCTAGCATGGTGGCGGTATGACGAACAGTTCCGTCAGCGTCTAGCGGTGCGGCCAGAAATGCGGTGGGATGACAGGGACATAAGGATTTGGTTGGAGCTGATGACCCCATTGCGTGGTTCCTTTCGTGGCCCCAGTGGAGTGGGAAGCTCGGGTGGTAGTGCAGTCGGGGGGGATCGCTAGTGGAGGGGCGGCAGTGGCCATTAGAAAAGGCCTCTGCTTCCAGTTTAATGAAGGACAGTGCAAGTTTGGGAGTGGATGTAAGTACAAGCACGCGTGCTCAGGATGCGAAGGGAGTCATCCTTGGGCCAGATGTTTTAAGAAAGGTACCGGAGGAGGAAAGGGAGGAGAGGCGACTGCTAAGGGCCAGGACACCGGTGAAGGTAAGAAAGATGGTGCCCTGGTTAGAGCAGTTCGCTAAGGGGCGGGGGAAGGCCGGGGACGTGGAGCTCCTTCTTACAGGGTTTAGTTCGGGCTTCTGGATACCGTTTGTGGAAGGGGGGAGTGTGTGGTTTCAGGTAATTTGAGGTCAGCTAAGGAATTTTCGGAGATTGTGCAAGGGAAGTTAAACAAGGAAGTGGCATTGGGTCGAATGGCGGGCCCCTTTGTGGTACCTCCTATGAGGAATCTAAGGGTGTCCCCAGTGGGGGTGGTGCCCAAGAAGGCTCCGGGGCAATTTCGATTGATCCATCACTTGTCTTACCCAAAAGGGACGTCGGTTAATGATGGGATTGACCCGGAAGTGGCAACAGTGAGGTATGCTTCATTCGACAAGGCGGTGGGGTTGGTTAGGGAGGCATGGAAAGGGGTGTTGTTGGGCAAGGTAGATGTGGAGGCTGCCTTTCGGCTCTTGCCAGTGCATCCGGTGTGTCATCATTTGCTAGGGTGTTTCTTCAAGGGAGCCTTTTATGTGGACTTGTGCATTCCGATGGGGTGTTCCATCTCCTGTGCGTACTTTGAAAAGTTTAGCTCTTTTGTTGAGTGGGTGGTGCGTAAGGCGTCGGGACTGTTGTCGGTTGTCCATTATTTAGATGACTTTCTGTTTGTGGGGAGAGCGGGGAGCATGGTTTACACTCAATTGATAGATCAATTTTTCAAGGTGGCTTCGGAGTTTGGTATCCCGGTGGTGCATGAGAAGATTGTGGGCCCAGTAACATCATTGAGTTTTTTGGGGATTGAGATTGATTCTGACATGATGGAATGTCGATTGCCTCAGGACAAGTTGGTGGACCTGAAAGGTTCCATCGCGGAGGCAATGGGAAAGCGGAAACTGCAGCTGCGGAAAATTCAATCGTTGGTGGGAAAATTGAATTTTGTGTGCCAAATTATCCCGGTGGGAAGGGTTTTTTGCAGATGGCTGTCATTGGCCACGGCAGGAGTGAAGGGCCCACGACATTGGGTCAGGCTGAGTGATGAGCTGAGGGCGGACTTGGAAGTGGGGTTAACGTTCCTGGATGACTTTAACGGGAGGGCCTTGGTGCAGGAGAAGGTGGTGTCCAATGAAGAATTACATTTGTTCACTGATGCTTCAGGGTTGATGGGTTTCAGAGCATATTGTTTGGGGCAATGGTGTGTGGGGGTGTGGACTGAGGTTTGGAGGGAGAAAAGGCTGACTAAGAACTTGGTGTTCTTGGAGCTTTTTCCACTGTTGGTGGCGGTGAGGGTATGAGCCCGTACCCTGTGGGACAGAAGGGTGGTTTTTCATACTGATAACCTTGGTGTAGTTTTTGCGTTAAACAAGTTGTCATCGAGCTTGCTGCCAGTTGTGCACTTGCTTAGGCTGTTTGTGCTGGAGTGTATGAGGAAGAACGTATATTTCCGTGCTGTGCATGTGCCTGGGTGTAAAAATGTGATCGCTAATGCTCTTCCTCGATTCCAGTGGGATCGGTTTCGGGAGGTGGCACCAGAAGCGGAGGAGGAAGGAGTTCCTTGCCCAGTGGATCTGTTGGAGTTGGAGCTGTGGAACTGTTGAAAGTGGCACAGGGAGCGTTAGCTCAAGGTACATGGGATGCTTATGTGAGAACATGGGGGCAGTGGATGTAGGTCTTAATGTTAAAAGGGGTGGAGTCTTCAGAGAAGGGTGGATCAGAGGTTTGATAGAGTGGATGGGGGAGTGGAGTACAAGTGGCATGTCTAGATCTATGGTGAGGAAGAATGTGGCGGCATTGGGGTTTTTGTTTAAGCTGATGGGTCAGGAGGACTTAACTAAACTGTTTGTGGTGCAATTAACGGTGAGAGGGATGTGCAAGGGTAAAGGGAGTGTGGACAGGAGGAGGCCGGTTGTTTTTGAGTTGCTAGTGAAGTTGGGTCAGGTTTTGGGGTTGGTTTGTTCGTCGGATTTTGAGGCGATGTTGTTCAGGGCAGCGTTTGTATTGGCCTTTTTTGAAGCATTTCGGATATCGGAATTGGTGGGGGCTAATAGGAGGGATGTTGGGGGCCTGCAGGCCAGTGATGTTTCCATTAGAAATGGAGTATTGTGGATTTGGTCGGGTCGGGGTCGTTGGGTGCGGATTGGTGAAACGGGTGGGGAATGTTGCCCAGTTGGTTGTATGAGGAGGTTTTTGGAGTTGAGGCCGGTGGGTTTCCTTCCGTTGTTCATGCATAAGAGCGGGGCAGTGTTGTCTTGTTTTCAATTCTTAGCGGTTTTGCGGAAGGGGCTGGTGATGCTGGGGTATCCGGCGGAGGAGTTTGTGACACATTCCTTTCGCATTGTGGCTGCTACTGAGGCTGCTAGTTTGGGTTTTGGTGAGAATGGGATAAAGAGAATTGGTGGATGGAAGTCTGGATGTTATCGTTTATATGTTAGGCCAGAATTGACAGTGTAGATTGTTTTGTCTCGACAGGTCCAGTTCATTGTTGGATTATAGGGCATTCCTACATATATTGGGCTCGCAAGGCAGCAGCAGTGAAAGAACAAGGAGTCCAGTTGAATTTTCCTGGGAAGACAGTATTGCTTAGATGGTTTGGGGTTAGGGGTTTGAAGTGGAATCAGATGCTCAGAAAGGTGGTGGACTATGCTAGCTTGTTTAGTCCTCCAGATATTTTAGTAATCCATGTCGGGGGTAACGATTTGGGCCTGCAGCCACAGAAAGAGTTAGTGGACAATATAAAAAGGGATGTGGGTAGATTGAAGGTCCTGTTCCCGAAACTGGTTGTGGTATGGTCTGATATTGAGCCCAGGTCAGTGTGGAGAGCGGCTTGGGACCACAAGAAGTTAGAGACCTCTAGGAAAAAGATAAATAGAACAGTGAGCAGTTTTGTGAACAAATGTGGGGGACTTTGTATCCGGCATGTGGAATTTGAGGGGGAAACTGGCCGTTGTTTCTTTTTGAAAGATGGGGCTCACTTGAACGAGGTGGGGCTCCACCTCTTTAATTTTAACATTCGAGAAGGGGTGTTACAGGCTTTGGCCCGGGTAGGGGTGGCACGTTAGCACATGCTGTGGCGGGGGTGCTTGTTTCATGGGGTGAAGTTAGGTTAAGTGGTACCTCCCAAAAAGAGGTGGGAGAGTTGTGTGGGGGATGTACCTGGCGATAAGCCGGTGGAGGGGACATCTCTTTAGGCAAGCACCTTTTAGGTTATTTATAATGGTTTATAAGTTTATATGTTGTTGAATTCTATTGAATTTACTTGTTATATTTATGGAATAATTTAAATAAATGCGGGCTGCGGCCTTTACACCCACTTCTCTTGTGTGTTATTTATTTTATGTAGAGGAATGTATGCATGATGGGGGGTCACAGCTCCATTCATAATCTCATAATCTTACATCTATACAACCTTTCCCATTGTACACATCATTGTGCTCTCCCTAGGGATGTAGAAACGAGGATAAACAGAAGCAGCATTAGTAGCAGGATGACAGCTGAAATAAAGTGAGAGATTTATCCAGTACCAGATCTAGGCCTAGCAGCACTGGCTTGGAGAGGGAATATATGAGGAGAACTAGTATATGGGTCTGCAGTGTGGTCCTGATTGGTAACAGGATATGACATCACACAGCCAAAGAGTCCACTTCAGGTCATTGCTACTAGTTAGATGTGGCATTTGTGGTGCAAATTGCAAACAAATGATTGGCTTCATATTTTGCAGCTTGCATGAGCATGGAATGAAAAGGTTTTATGCACAAGGAGCAGACGTGTTATAACTGTAGCCACTAGTGATGTCCCAGCATATTCCTTTCTGATAACAGGATATTGCAGCCTCAATTTTGAGACAACACTGCTAATTTGTCACCTTTGCATGAGATACAAGCTGTAATACAGGGAAACTGCTTTTAGCTACACAGCTTAAGCAAAAATAGTACAAATGTTATTCTTTTTTATATATTTTTATTTATAACCCACAATGTATCCAACATAAAAAAAATAAATGTAAGCCCTTACCGGGCAACAATACAGAAGTATTGATAAATACATTGTTCAGGAAACAGGCAAAACAAAAAAGAAAAGAACGCAGAACAAGATAGAAATCCAATAATTCTTCAAATATCCTGCAGTGTTGACTTTTACCATTTTCTAATATACATTGTTGGGTGTACAAATGTTATTCTATTGTACATGAGATGATTTTATTACACAAACACAGCATTGTGCTGTTCCCTAGAGAGGTAAGATCCAGTGGAGGAAATGGAGCACCAATATCAGGATAAATGCATAAATGAGGTGCCAAATATATCCATTATCAGCATCAAAACCTTGCTGATCTGAGAAGGGATGTGAGGTCTTGTGTGTGATCTCACAACGTGTTCCTGGCTGCTAATAGAGAATACTGTGGTTTTAGGCGTAACATTACACCCCTGGTCCCACTTCCCATTATATAAGAGATAGAAAACTTTTGAGAAGGAAGTTTGATACAGGAACCCAAAAATCCATAGGCCTGGTGTTGTATTGTACAGCTGTCTATAGCATTCCAGTGTGTCGTGTAGCATTAAAGGGTACACAAGGGTGTTAATTGGAGACCAAACTTATGATGAGGCAAGCACAGCCTCAGACTGGACATCATTAAGAGATACCCCAGCAAACGACCTTAAAATGACAATGGGATGAACAAATATTTTCTTTTTGTTTTCACAGGATCACAGCCACGGTCTGATGCCAAATTTTTGAAAGAAAATGAACTATTTGAATTTGTGTTATGCAGCTTGCAGATGTGTACAATGAAAAGGGACAAAATGTGTATTGGGATTGTATTTTCCTGGCTGGTGACAGGATACTTAGACATCTGGTGTGAGACACAACTACCAAATGTGTGATTTGTGTGTGACACTTTTTAATTCTTTTTAATAAATTATGATACTTATATAACTAGTGCTGTCTATTTTAATCACATAATACATTACAAACATTTTGTATTATAATTCTTCCAGTATCCCAGCTTGGGCAGGTTCAATTTCAAAAAGGTCATTTGATTTATAAGGTGTGAAATGAACTGTAACTATTCAGTGGTAAATTTAGCAAGCTGCGTTTGCAGCTTTTCTGGCTATGTGGAGCAGGCTGGCATAGCAAGCCTGCTGCCACCAATTTAAGAAGCAAAAACTGCTTCTTTTTTCCTTTCTGCCACCTCAAAAGTGGCGAGATCAATCACCTAGACACTCGCTCATATTGGGTGATTGACATTCCCTGCTCTAGCGCCATAGGTTGCGCCGGTGCAGGGGGTGGCTGCACAACAATCCATTTGTGCAATGATATATTTCGCCTTGCGATAAAACATCGGAAGTCGCGATTGCAGGTGGACAGGTTCACTACTTGCGAACCTGTCCGTCTGCAGGGATGGTAAATTTACCCCTTGGTGTTCAGAAAGTTGCCAACGATAGAGAAAATACTTTCACTATAGATCTTGCTAGGTGGACATAAATGCAGCTCCAGGTCAACTACGCATATGGCCGGACGGCCAGCCAGACAGTATACTTGTGATCCCAGTAGATTAAGGGATCTGAAATAAGACCAATGGAGGTTAAGCTATGTAGGATTTATAGTAAATCCCTTTCGAATGTTATCTATCTTGTTACATAAAAAAGATCTGAGAAGTCTGAATATAGCAATATAAAAAAATATTTGAAGGGGGGGGGACCCTACAATTAGATATAGTATCAGAAAATGATATCTACCAATAGAAGGAAATCCTGATTTTCTAAATGGTTACACATGTAAGGTATTCTCTATATCAGCGGTCGCCAGTGGTCCACGAGAAGATGTTGGTGATCCATGACACCATCAAGCAGGAATGAATCTCCTCTGATAGTGTCACCTCCGTCAGACTCCCTACAGTGTCTGGCTGTACATCAGTGAAAACCAACGGAAAAGGAGTTAAATTACAATCTCCCTATTCACGTTGCGTAGTACTGCGCAACTTGCATAGCTTGATTGTATTTTTAACTCCTCCTGCCCGGTGTGCTGCTCAGAGGAAGATGCTTCCATTCTAAAGCCAGCAGAGGTTGGTATAGTCTTGGCTTGAAATAGTGGAATTATATTATATAAAAAACGAAAATCTTTAAAAAAAAATCTCTCTTATATTTAATATAATCCCTTTACCTGTCTCTTTGTAGTAGTTTTCCTAATTCCTTCAGATGGACTTACATCACTGTTTGTCTTCCTCCCCTCCCTCTTCGTTTTTGTTTTAGTAAACATGAATTAGTTTTCATTCTAATAATTTTCCTGCGCACAAAGCCATTCCACCTGAATTCCAGTAATTGCCATCCAGCAGATCAGCCATATCCCACTAGTAGTCAGTAACATTAGTCGTGGTTAGCTCACATCCATATTGAGAGCTTTCTGGTATAAACTTAATTTATGACTCCAATGTCAGTCCATGATCATAAGTAGTTTTGAATAATTCCTAACTGAGGAGGTAACATGGAAGTCTTGTGGTCCTTTTAAACACAATTCTTTTTTTCCCACTTTCTGCCTCTCTGTTTCTAGCTCAAAAGTTGGCACTCACCCTTCATCTGTTATTTGGAAGAATTCTTTCAGTTCTGTCATTCAGTTAGTTAATTCCAAAAAAAAAAATTCTTAAAAATGTGTAAATATATACATAGGGGGATATCTATCAAGCTGTCAACTATGCTGCATTTGCCGGCACCAATACGCTCACCTAACATTACGGCCGCATATCTCAATACACTCTCCTTAGTTAAAAAAAAAGCCGGGAAAAAGACGCGCACTAAGTACGGGGCGATGAGCATCAGAGTGTTGTTAACTAGCAGTCATCGATCTCGTGTCTAGTCGGCTTTTCCAAACTTTATATATACCTTGTCACTAAACGCCGCCACTATACTAAAACGTTTAACCCCTATCCCGCCGCTCCCCGACACTGCCTCAACATAAATAAAGTTATTAACCCCTATCCCGCCGCTCCTCGACCCCGCCACAACCTAAATAAAAGTATTAACCCCTAAACCTCTGGCCTCCCACATCATTACCACTAACTAAACCTATTAACCCCTAAACCTTTAGCCCCCCACATCGCCATAAACTAAATTACGCTATTAACCCCTAAACCTAACAACCCGCTAACTTTAAATTAAAATTACTACATCCCTATCTTAATATAAATTAAAACTTACATGTAGAATTAAATTAAATTAATTTTAAACTATTAATTAACCTACCCTAACTATTAAACTATTAAACTAGCAATAATAAATAAATAAATAAACTTAATTACATATTATAAAAACCTAACCCTACTAAAATGATTTAAATATACTATTAAACCCTATTGAAACTACTAAATTACAAAAAAACAAACACTAAGTTACAAAAAAAACAAACACTAAATTGCAAAAAATAAACACATTATCAAAAATAAAAAAAATTACACCCAATCTAATAGCCCTATCAAAATAAAAAAGCCCCCCCAAAATAAAAAAAACCCTATAGCTTACAATAAACTATCAATGGCCCTTAAAAGTGCCTTTTGTGGGACATTGCCCCAAAAATAACAGCTCTACCTGTAAAAAAAAAACACCCCCCAACAGTAAAACCCACCACCCAATCAACCAACCCCCCCATATAAAAAACCTAATCTAAATTAGCCTAAGCTCCCCATTGCCCTGAAAAGGGCATTTATATGGGCACTGCCCTTAAAAGAGCATTTATCTCTTTTACATGCCCAGACCCTAATCTAAAAATAAAACCCACCCAAAAAACCTTTAAATAAACCTAACACTAACCCCTGACGATCCACTTACAGTTATTGAAGTCCCGCTTGAAGGATCCATCTAGCCGGCAAAAAGTCTTCATCCAGACGGCCTCTTCGATATTAATCCAGCTGGCGAAGTCCTCATCCAGGTGGGAAGATGTCTTCATTCAGATGGCATCTTCTATCTTCATCCATCCGGCTCCGAGCGGGTCCATCCTGAAGACATCCGGCGAGGAGCATCCTCTTCATAAGGTCGCCGCTGTAAACTTCAATGCAAGTGATGCCATCCAAGATGGCATCCCTTGCATCCCTTGCATTCCTATTGGCTGAAAGATTTCAATCAGCCAATAGGATTAGAGCTGCTAAAATCCTATTGGTTGTTCCAATCAGTCAATTGGATTTGAGCAGCTCTCATCCTATTGGTGTTCCAATCAAATGAACTCAAACAGCAGCTCTAGGCTAGCATCAAATTTGAAATATGCTACACAATGATATTACCAAAAATAACCGAAATAGACAAAAATGCCATTTTCAGTTGAAACGTTTCTCCGGCCGAAATTTTGGTGCATCCCTAGTATATATATATATATATATATATATATATATATATATATATATATTTATTTATTTATTTATAGATACATTATAGAGGTTTGTACCTTTTTAAAAAAAAATCATGTTAGTGGTCCACGGGATTCAAGATTGTGAGTTTAGTGGTCCCTGAGGTCCGAAAGGTTGGCGACCCCTGATCTAGAAAAAATCCTGTCAATAGAGATTGATTAAACAGTGTTGTGAAGGAAAACCATTCATTTTACATTTTAAGGGAGTCAAAAGTGTACATGGGCTGATCTGTTATTAAATATATAAATTGTTACTCTTTGAGAAGTGTGTTTTTGTCTTTTTTTTCTTTTTATCCTGTACTGTTATTTTTAAATTTTTTTTTTTTTTTAATCAACACCAAAAGAGGTATAATTTTTTCAAGTAGAACAATTTGGAGGTGGCAAGCTCAACAGTGAAACAGTTAATTAGAGATAGTAATTGTACTAATGTCATTTTTTCTAGTACTTTGAGCAATTTCTACATTTTAATGGCAGGGATGGGCTTTATTATTTCATATTATCGACATGTATTTTGCGGTTTTGTCGTTAATATTGTGCCGGCCTGGCTGTTAATATATAGATTGCATCTCTATCTATAATAGAGGCTTGAAGAAATGTATGTGGAGGATGTCTTTTTATGCTAGATTTTGTTATTATATATTTGATTTATTTTCATTTAGGTTATTTTATTATTATTTTTTATATGGTTATCGATGGTTACACTTTTTATATTTATGAATAGGTGCTACTTGACTGTAGCCATTGACTGTCATTTGTGTACTCCCCCTTCCAGACGATATTGCTTTATGAGGAGCCTCTCTATCTGTTTCTACAGGTCTCTTTTAGGGTGCTCCAGACTAGAACACTAGCAACCCCAAAAAAGTACTACAACAAGACTATTTTAAAGAAGGATATGAATCTTTTTAAAAGTGGTGTCCCATGCCCAGGTGGCTATCAGCTGATCACCTGAAATAACCATAAGATTATGGAATAACATCAGAGGGGTTGGGTATCCCCTATGTTGCCCTTTCACAATACATAGACAAAGTTGAGATCCTTTATTTGAAAGCAATCCAAATCTTTCAAAATAATGGTCCGTCTATAATCTTTTCAATTGTGTTTATCACCTGTTTTATTGCTCCTAATACTACATTTTCAACATTGGAATAGTCACAATGCAAACAAAACACTATGGCCTAGATTTAGAGTTCGGCGGTAAAAGGGCTGTTAACGCTCCGCGGGTTTTTTTCTGGCCGCACCATAAATTTAACTCTGGTATCGAGAGTTCAAACAAATGCTGCGTTAGGCTCCAAAAAAGGAGCGTAGAGCATATTTACCGCAAATGCAACTCTCGATACCAGAGTTGCTTACGGACGCGGCCGGCATCAAAAACGTGCTCGTGCACGATTCTCCCATAGGAAACAATGGGGCAGTTTGAGCTGAAAAAAAACCTAACACCTGCAAAAAAGCAGCGTTCAGCTCTTAACGCAGCCCCATTGTTTCCTATGGGGAAACACTTCCTACGTCTGCACCTAACACTCTAACATGTACCCCGAGTCTAAACACCCCTAACCTTACACTTATTAACCCCTAATCTGCCGCCCCCCGCTATCGCTGACCCCTGCATTACACTTTTAACCCCTAATCTGCCGCTCCGTAAACCGCCGCCACCTACGTTATCCCTATGTACCCCTAATCTGCTGCCCTAACATCGCCGACCCCTATGTTATATTTATTAACCCCTAATCTGCCCCCCACAACGTCGCCGACACCTGCCTACACTTATTAACCCCTAATCTGCCGAGCGGACCTGAGCGCTACTATAATAAAGTTATTAACCCCTAATCCGCCTCACTAACCCTATCATAAATAGTATTAACCCCTAATCTGCCCTCCCTAACATAGCCGACACCTACCTTCAATTATTAACCCCTAATCTGCCGACCGGAGCTCACCGCTATTCTAATAAATGTATTAACCCCTAAAGCTAAGTCTAACCCTAACACTAACACCCCCCTAAGTTAAATATAATTTACATCTAACGAAATAAATTAACTCTTATTAAATAAATGATTCCTATTTAAAGCTAAATACTTACCTGTAAAATAAATCCTAATATAGCTACAATATAAATTATAATTATATTATAGCTATTTTAGGATTAATATTTATTTTACAGGCAACTTTGTAATTATTTTAACCAGGTACAATAGCTATTAAATAGTTAAGAACTATTTAATAGTTACCTAGTTAAAATAATAACAAATTTACCTGTAAAATAAATCCTAACCTAAGATATAATTAAACCTAACACTACCCTATCAATAAAATAATTAAATAAACTACCTACAATTACCTACAATTAACCTAACACTACACTATCAATAAATTAATTAAACACAATTGCTACAAATAAATAAAATTAAATAAACTATCTAAAGTACAAAAAATAAAAAAGAACTAAGTTACAGAAAATAATAAAATATTTACAAACATAAGAAAAATATTACAACAATTTTAAACTAATTACACCTACTCTAAGCCCCCTAATAAAATAACAAAGCCCCCCAAAATAAAAAATTCCCTACCCTATTCTAAAATACAAATATTACAAGCTCTTTTACCTTACCAGCCCTGAACAGGGCCCTTTGCGGGGCATGCCCCAAGAATTTCAGCTCTTTTGCCTGTAAAAAAAAACATACAATACCCCCCCCCCCAACATTACAACCCACCACCCACATACCCCTAATCTAACCCAAACCCCCCTGAAATAAACCTAACACTACCCCCCTGATGATCTTCCTACCTTGTCTTCACCATGCCAGGTTCACCGATCCGTCCTGGCTCCAAGATCTTCATCCAACCCAAGCGGGGGCTAGACATCCACTGAAGAAGTCCAGAAGAGGGTCCAAAGTCTTCCTCCTATCCGGCAAGAAGAGGACATCCGGACCGGCAAACATCTTCTCCAAGCGGCATCTTCTATCTTCTTCCATCCGATGACGACCGGCTCCATCTTGAAGACCTCCAGCGCGGATCCATCCTCTTCTTCCGACGACTAGACGACGAATGACGGTTCCTTTAAGGGACGTCATCCAAGATGGCGTCCCTCGAATTCCGATTGGCTGATAGGATTCTATCAGCCAATCGGAATTAAGGTAGGAATTTTCTGATTGGCTGATGGAATCAGCCAATCAGAATATAGTTCAATCCGATTGGCTGATCCAATCAGCCAATCAGATTGAGCTCGCATTCTATTGGCTGTTCCGATCAGCCAATAGAATGCGAGCTCAATCTGATTGGCTGATTGGATCAGCCAATCGGATTGAACTATATTCTGATTGGCTGATTCCATCAGCCAATCAGAAAATTCCTACCTTAATTCCGATTGGCTGATAGAATCCTATCAGCCAATCGGAATTCGAGGGACGCCATCTTGGATGACGTCCCTTAAAGGAACCGTCATTCGTCGTCTAGTCGTCGGAAGAAGAGGATGGATCCGCGCTGGAGGTCTTCAAGATGGAGCCGGTCGTCATCGGATGGAAGAAGATAGAAGATGCCGCTTGGAGAAGATGTTTGCCGGTCCGGATGTCCTCTTCTTGCCGGATAGGAGGAAGACTTTGGACCCTCTTCTGGACTTCTTCAGTGGATGTCTAGCCCCCGCTTGGGTTGGATGAAGATCTTGGAGCCAGGACGGATCGGTGAACCTGGCATGGTGAAGACAAGGTAGGAAGATCATCAGGGGGGTAGTGTTAGGTTTATTTAAGGGGGGTTTGGGTTAGATTAGGGGTATGTGGGTGGTGGGTTGTAATGTTGGGGGGGGGGTATTGTATGTTTTTTTTTACAGGCAAAAGAGCTGAAATTCTTGGGGCATGCCCCGCAAAGGGCCCTGTTCAGGGCTGGTAAGGTAAAAGAGCTTGTAATATTTGTATTTTAGAATAGGGTAGGGAATTTTTTATTTTGGGGGGCTTTGTTATTTTATTAGGGGGCTTAGAGTAGGTGTAATTAGTTTAAAATTGTTGTAATATTTTTCTTATGTTTGTAAATATTTTATTATTTTCTGTAACTTAGTTCTTTTTTATTTTTTGTACTTTAGATAGTTTATTTAATTTTATTTATTTGTAGCAATTGTGTTTAATTAATTTATTGATAGTGTAGTGTTAGGTTAATTGTAGGTAATTGTAGGTAGTTTATTTAATTATTTTATTGATAGGGTAGTGTTAGGTTTAATTATATCTTAGGTTAGGATTTATTTTACAGGTAAATTTGTTATTATTTTAACTAGGTAACTATTAAATAGTTCTTAACTATTTAATAGCTATTGTACCTGGTTAAAATAATTACAAAGTTGCCTGTAAAATAAATATTAATCCTAAAATAGCTATAATATAATTATAATTTATATTGTAGCTATATTAGGATGTATTTTACAGGTAAGTATTTATCTTTAAATAGGAATTATTTATTTAATAAGAGTTAATTTATTTCGTTAGATAAAAATTATATTTAACTTAGGGGGGTGTTAGTGTTAGGGTTAGACTTAGCTTTAGGGGTTAATACATTTATTAGAATAGCGGTGAGCTCCGGTCGGCAGATTAGGGGTTAATAATTGAAGGTAGGTGTCGGCGATGTTAGGGAGGGCAGATTAGGGGTTAATACTATTTATGATAGGGTTAGTGAGGCGGATTAGGGGTTAATAACTTTATTATAGTAGCGCTCAGGTCCGCTCGGCAGATTAGGGGTTAATAAGTGTAGGTAGGTGTCGGCGACGTTGAGGGGGGCAGATTAGGGGTTAATAAATATAACATAGGGGTCGGCGATGTTAGGGGTAGCAGATTAGGGGTACATAGGGATAACGTAGGTGGCGGCGATTTGCGGTCGGAAGATTAGGGGTTAATTATTTTAAGTAGCTTGCGGCGACGTTGTGGGGGGCAAGTTAGGGGTTAATAGATATAATACAGGGGTCGGCGGTGTTAGGGGCAGCAGATTAGGGGTACATAAGTATAACGTAGGTGGCGGTCGGCAGATTAGGGGTTAAAAATTTTAATCGAGTGGCGGCGATGTGGGGGGACCTCGGTTTAGGGGTACATAGGTAGTTTATGGGTGTTAGTGTACTTTAGGGTACAGTAGTTAAGAGCTTTATAAACCGGCGTTAGCCAGAAAGCTCTTAACTCCTGCTATTTTCAGGCGGCTGGAATCTTGTCGTTAGAGCTCTAACGCTCACTGCAGAAACGACTCTAAATACCAGCGTTAGGAAGATCCCATTGAAAAGATAGGCTACGCAAATGGCGTAGGGGGATCTGCGGTATGGAAAAGTCGCGGCTGTAAAGTGAGCGTTAGACCCTTTAATCACTGACTCCAAATACCAGCGGGCGGCCAAAACCAGCGTTAGGAGCCTCTAACGCTGGTTTTGACGGCTACCGCCGAACTCTAAATCTAGGCCTATGTCCATATATCTGAACAGATGATAAATCCTCAAACTCAAAGATTGACTGATATCATAATGAGATAAACTATAATGGTATTGGCTTCTGTGAATGCTTGAACCCGCATTACAAGATGGAGCTGCCTATGCCAATAATAACGATGGCCATTTTTGATAATGATTGAATCATATGTAATACATAGAGAGAGAAGCGTACTCTCAGAAATGAACAACCAGCTCAATAACTTGTTCTATGGTGATTTAACAACTGGGTGCAACTTCTTTTTAGTCCAGTAATGCTTTTCACAGGATAGAACGTTCCTGTAGTATATCAGTCTGATCTCCCCTTTTAAGGTCAGTTCAGCACCAAAATATCAGGCAATTTCTCTTTTAACAAGTAACACAGCAATCCCAGACAATTGTTTCAGCCTTCACTGGACCTCGTCAGTGAGGTGCAGCCATATTCCTCTAAGCACACTGAGCAAGGAGTCCATGGCCTCTATTTATCAAGGTCTGGCGGACCTGATCCGACACTGCGGATCAGGTCCGCCAGACCTCGCTGAATACGGCGAGCAATACGCTCACCATATTTAGCATTGCACCAGCAGCTCACAAGAGCTGCTGGTGCAACGCCTCCCCCTGCAGATTCGCGGCCAATCGGCCACCAGCAGGGGGGTGTCAATCAACCCGATCGTACTTGATCGGATTGATTTCCGGCGATGTCTGTCTGCCTGCTCAGAGCAGGCAGACAGGTTATGGAGCAGCGGTCTTTCTGGCGAGTCTGAAGACTCGCCAAAAACAAGGGCCATCAAGCTCCATAAAAAGAAAATCCTCTTTTTTTCTGCAAACTAAAGTTATTTTCCAAAAATACTTGGCCTGCGGAAAAAAATTGTGTGGGTAAAGTTGAAATTTTGAGAAATGCAATAAAATTGAAATAAGGCACAAACAACTAAAAGCATGAAAATGGCTCAGCAGCTTAAAAATTAAACTAGGAAGCTATGATGCTTGGTGATATGTAAACTAAACATGTATGAGATTGGAAGCCAAAAGAAAATAGATTGGGCCAGATTACAAGTGGCACGTTAATTATGAAAGCTCTGGTTGCGATAAGCAATATCAATAGATCGCGCTAACATTAGCATGCAACATGATATTACAAGTCAATGTTAAATTGCGTTTACCAGAGAAGGGTTAGCGTTGCCAACATCGCTCTAGGGAAACTTATACTTTCAATGGATATTGCGAACGCACTAACTTGTGCTCATATGACACGTTAAAAGTTGTAGTTTGCACTTGAGCCGGAACTGTGCTAGAATATTTAGTGTGATTTGAGACCTGAAGTAAAGTGTAAGGTTTTAAAAGAAATCTTCACAAAACACATAAAAAAGCCATTAAGATAAAGGTTTACACATATATACACTTTTTAACAAAAATATATAATTTGAATGTTTTTTTAAAAGTTTTAAAAATGTTAAAAGGAATATGGTATATGGCCAAGTGTTTGACTGGAAAGGTGTTTATATGTGTGTATTTATGTGGTTACATGTGTATGTATGTTTACAGATACATACATACATACATATATACACATGTATACACATATATAGACATTTTTGAGCCCTTTCCAGTCACCTAACTTAAAATATGCAATATCGTTTTGTTGTTGAGCTTCCTATGTTCTTCACTTTTTTATTTTTAAATAATATTAAGGGGTTAAATTTTTTAGTTTCATTCAGTCAACCTGACACCAACCCTCCCACAAACCATCTTATCTATATAATAATGACACAACACTCAGAGTTGGGAGAAAAAACCACCTCCCCAACAGGGGGAGGGGTTGCTTTATTAAATAAATAAATAAATAACCCTAACCTGATTAACCACCAAGCTGGCAAGAAGATCTTGTCCTAATTAACCCTCTAAGGGGTGTGGCCGCCCTGGAAATGAGGACGCCCTCATTCCGCCTACTTCTCCGCCCAAGGAAGATCGACCAGCGAGCCGACCTATCCCTAGCCCCTCGGCGACTAGGGTCCTACACGCCCACTGTACCTTCCTTCTATGATGTTACCGGCCAATTATCTTGTTATGCCACACCCCTTTCCGCCACCCCAAAGAGGACAAGGTACTCTTGCCCCACTAAACATAACTGGAAGCCAGGACCTGCCGAATATTTTCCAGGAACAAATCATTACCTGCATCAGATAAATGCACCTGATCCTTCCTAAACAAACCTGCATAATCAATACGAATATTGTCATGTAACACCACCTTCCCACCTGAAGCCAAAACCTCTTTGCCAACATCCCTATTTAGTTTTCTCTTTACACGAAAACCGGCCTTCCTAGTAGCCATATGCCTCCATATGTTCCTGGATATAATGTTTGACCATATAATGGTCACGCCCTTAAACTGTGTTCTCAGCCATCTAACATCCGAAACCATAATATCCGCAAGATCTCCCATCAGCATAGTTCCTACATCATTTCCACCTAAATGAAGTAGAATCACATGAGGTCTCCCCCATCTCCTTCTGGCTTCGCCAATCTGCTCGGGCAATTGGGACCACAGCATGCCCCTCCTACCCAGCCACCTAATCGACACCTTGTTAGTCGGCAGTCCCAACTGCTGACCTCCCGCCCGGGATGCTGCCCGTATGGCCGCCCAATGAACATAAGAATGTCCAACTATCCAAATCCTCCGGCATCCCGTGTCCTGACCTGAAAAAACATCAACCAACAATAAGGTCCTGGCTTCCTCAAAGAAACACCAAAAAACACATCACTAACCATAGAACTACAAACCTACTGCACTTTAACCTACTACTGCTTCAGGGGCCTAATGTATTTCTTATACTGCCCAGGACCTTGATCTCCCTCTCAGAACAACCCCCCATGGCTGCATCAGTGGCAGACCCAATGCGAAAAGAATGAGGAGCTACCACCGCTGGATCCCACCCCAAACTACAAACTACCTTCCGTAACACTGCTCTAAACTGAAACTGGGACAAAAAAGACCCGTCCTCATGTACCAAAAACCGCCCCCCTACACTCGGCCTAATCTGCCTAAATTTCTTACAAAGCAAAACTAGGCATATTGATGGCTCCACCTGCGATAGCAAATTGAGCCATCTACCCTTTCCTACCTGATCCGTTTTTGATCTAGCCACAAAGACTAGGACCGCCTGGTCCACTAACCTAACATGTACATCCAATAAACCCAAACCCGTATTAGTTTTGGATCGCGCCACTAATTCACTAATCCTGAGAGCAGCAAAGTACACAAGCGAAAATGCTAATGAAAACAATAGTACCTCAAAACTAGAATCACATACCACCTCAAGCTGTTGTATCAGCTGCGCTAGCCTAGCCCTGGTGATAGGCTCCCTCTCATCTCTTCTCTTAGCCCCTAACCTGCGTACCCCTTTCAACGCAGCCCTAGCCAAAAATTCTCTAGAAACATCCTCCACCCCATACAATTTAGAGAAAAATGCGACAGCCGCTGCTTTTCCACCTATAGCGCCAGGAGATAAACCTGCCCGATCTAAGGAGCCCAACCACATAATAAAGAACTGTACCGAAGGTGTCCTCCATGTGGTACCAACAGACTGTAAAAATTTACCCCACTCACGCCAAGCCACGCCGTACGCCTGCCACGTCCTGGGAGCCAGCGAGCCCTTCAGAAGCCTTAACGCAGCACCCCAGAACACGCCACCTGTCAGAAATATGTGGGACACCCGTTACCCTAAACCACCACGGTTGCTGCCCGTACCCAAAATTAGCCCACCTCAAAAACGCCCTTAAGCAATAGCTATCTCAATCCAACCCCCTTAGCTATCACCCCAACAAAAACCGCAACGCGCCTAACAACGACCCCAAAACAAAAAAACGACTAGCAAAAACATTCCCCCCCGGCAGAGAATTAACGTAGCGCCCAATAAGCACCCGGCGAACACCTCACCAATACCTTGACTGATCCCCAACCCTGCAACTTTGCCAAATGGCAACTCAAAGAATTGATAGCCACTGGCTTATCAACCTCATCAACTACAACTTCCCTACCAACTCTATTAAACTCGACGAACCAGACCAAGTCCAAACGTTACTGATTCCAACTTGGGCACCAACAACAACTGCCCACAGAACTTCCCAACTATAACTCAAGCTCGCTTGTAACACTCCTACTGCTACTTTTTTCACAACCACCTAAGTGCCCAAAGGCATACCCCGAGGTTCCTCTGACCGAGCATTCTTCCCAGCGGACCCCTGACCAAATTGTTGTTTTCCCGTATAACTGTCTCTCTTCCTACTGCAATCATTGCCTGGATGGGTACCACTGCAATAAATACACACATGCCTAAAAAGACATTGAGCACCCCTGTCGCATAGTTTCTCTTGGAAACGCCAGCATTCCCTGCCCCCTCTCTTTCGAAAGGGACGGTTTTGCAGACCAGGACTAAATGATTTCACCGGCCCAGACCCCGTATTATCTAAGAGATCTAGATTGGACCATAGGTCCATCTCCTTCATCCCAAAAGTTAAAACCGAGTTTGCCTCCAACATTCTTCTAAACTGCGCATCGTACTGTCGCCACGCGGTACCTTTTCCCCTTTCATGGATGTCATCAATGACCTCCATATACTTAAGGATGTTAACAGCCTGATCTGGATTGGCTTCTATGTAACAAGAAGCCAATACCCTAAAACACCTCATCCATTCCTGGTATGTTTCTGGCCTATGTATCTTCTTATCCCCCGTACCATCTTCCGCCATCTCCCTAACCTGATACGCAGCCCTAGACAGCTCAAAGATTTTTACGTAGCGCCCTTCCCTGATTTTTTTCGCAATCCTAGGCTTTAAATGCGAATGCAGCGAACGAACTATGCAAGGATAAGTGTCAGCTGTACTCGCTATGCCGCCTTTCTTCCCTTTTTTACCTCCCCCAGGGGCTGCAACCGCCCCAGTATCAGCTATCTCCTTATCGCTAGTTGCTGCGCCGCGCACCCCCACATTTTTAGTTTTCCTGTCAACCAACCTCCTTATTTTTTTAAACAATTTGCGATGCCCTTCATCTCTTAGCCCGTGGAACTGTCTGAATCCCCTGAGCTAGATGAATCGTCCCCCCCTGTGTGTTGTGCAATAGCAGGCTCACCATTTCCTGATGCCGCTACTGTCCCGGCCTGCGTGGATCCAGAGGAACCTTCCACCACCTTCTCTCCTGCTGATGAGACTACCTCAGCTCTCTGTCCGCCTTGCGCCGCACTGCCACCAGCAACTCCAATCTCCTGCGCTTCACGAACAGCAACCTGTGGTACAAAATGAAAAGTGGGAGCAACACAAGGAGAAACAAGCTGCCCAGGGAGCCCCCCAGTCGCACCTCCTAACCCCCCAGATCCTGCAGACTGCCCCCCTGACATATGCCTTGATATGAGCCTTTTTCTTAAACTTGCCATTAAATCCATATGACCCGCTTTTCTAACAGATCTCACATGTACCGGAGTACAAACTGTCCCTAATGGCCCTTTATTTGCCGCCTGAATCCTATCAGATTTCCTATTAGGCTTATTTCTGCCTTTATTAGTATTATCATTCATCCCCTTCTTGTTTCCCTTTGCCCCGTGAGTGACTGGCCCCCCGGCCCTCCCGTTCCCCCCTGCAGCTCCACCTACTTGTAACAAGCCGCCCGCAGGGCACAGAACCACCCGCGACCGCTCCAGCTCCCTCCATCGCCGCAATCTGAATTGACTGTGCAGGGGGTCCCAAGATGGCGACCGGACGTGCGGTGGGCGGAGCTAGAGCGGGCACGCGCAACTGAGGCTCCAATGCTACCGACTCCCCACGAGGCTCTGCACCGCATGGCGCCTGAGGCCTACCCACCATCCCCCTCTGCCCAGAGACAAAGGGGGGGATGGCGATGCGCTCCTGCTCCCCGGGGAAAAACGCATCTCCGGGGAGTACAACAACACATCAGCCACAGATTGGGGAGCTACAGCCGGGTTCCGGTGAGGAACCGGCTGCCCCACCAACCCCCCGGCCAGAGAAGTGCTAGCTAGGGAAAGCGTGGCCACACTAGGGACAGAGAAGATAACGGAAGAGGGAAAAGAAACAGAGGCATGAGAGGAAGCAAGAGGGGAAGCAGAGGACACAGAAACGTTAGGGAAAAGAGTAGGAGCTGTAAAAACAGCAGAGGAAGAAACAGGTAGAGAGATAGAATATACAGGGCTAAAGGGGGTAGGAAAAGAAGAGCCCACAGACACAGGCCCAGAACCAGCAAGTTCAGAAACAACAGGGATTACAGACACAGGCAGAGACATTTCACCACTATCAGTAACCACACTCTTCTTCTTCTTTGCAGGGACATCCTCTTCTTCCAACAATCTTCGTGGGACCTTCGCAGACCGCTTGGACCTCTCCATGGTGTAACCTGCAAGACAAAAAACAGGTTAGTGGTTTACTTTCAGTTCTGCAGCTCTAATTATTAGCTCTGAATCTCCACCCTCTCAAGTTCCCCCCTCCCTGCTCTGCAGGGAACACTCCCCTCTTTTAAACCTATACCTGCTTTCCTTCCTTCCAAAAAATTACCCCTTAAGTTGTTACATACCTAATTAGGTATTCCACTCTCCTTCTATATATATATATTCCAGCTAGAACAAATCCTTCCTCCAGGTGCAGCTACCTGGGTGCAAATATAGCCAATAGAATAGTTCCAACAAATACTGCACTCTCAGGATTTACATGAAAAAAGTCAGCTTTAATGGATGACGTTTCAGGGAACTCAAGTCCCTTTCCTCAGATCAAAAAACAGTGAACTGTTTTTTGATCTGAGGAAAGGGACTTGAGATCCCTGAAACGCCATCCATTAAAGCTGACTTTTCTCATGTAAATCCTGTATTTCTTTATTTTTAAAGGAGGATCTAAATACCATTTTTAACGTCTCTAACATCTTTGATTTTTGAGATATAGGTATCCTAATAAATAACCCCCCCTTTTGACCCCCCTTAAGTGGATTTTGGAGAAATGGTAAAACGTGTTTCTTTATTTTTCAAGGAGAATCTAAATACCAATTTTCATGTCTAACATTGTCAGTTTTTGAGATATAGGTATCCTCATAAATCACCCCCCCCCTTTTGACCCCCCTTAAGTGAATTTTGGGGAAATGGTAAAACACGTGTTTCTTTATTTTTCAAGGAGAATCTAAATACCAATTTTCACGTCTGTAACATCGTCGGTTTTTGAGATATAGATATCCTCATAAGTCGCCCCCCCTCTTTTGAGCCCCCTTAAGTGGATTTTGTTGAAAGGGTAAAACAGGTGTCTCTATTTTTCAAGGAGAATCTAAATACCAATGTTCATGTCTGTAACATCGTCGTTTTTTGAGATATAGGTATCCTCATAAATCAGCCTCCCTCTTTTGACCCCCCCCCCCTTAAGTGAATTATTGGGAAATGATAAAACACGTGTTTCTTTATTTTTCAAGGAGAAACTACAGTGGAACCTCGGTTAACGAACGCCTCGGTAAATGAAAAATTCGGTTTACGAATGAAAATTCTTAAAAAAAAATGCCTCGGTTTACAAATTTTTATTGCAATACGAAACAAGTGTCCCGGTTTATAGCTCCGCCCCCTGCATACTGAAGTGTGGGTAGCACGTGAGTGTGTAGTGTGGAGGTGTTGGAGAGGTTTTGGAGCCATTTGCAGCAAGTTGTTGAGCAGCACCACCCAGATAAGGCTCTAGCCCACAGACTTGTGAGCAGTTTTGACACAGACATCATGTCCCCTTTCCGAGGGATGCTTAAAAGGCGCCAGAGGCAGCAGACAATGGAAAGGTTCCTACAAAAACAGCCTAGACATGAAGAAGAACCTGCTTGTGTTAGTGCTGCCCAATTGCCCTCGTCCTCCTCATCTTCCAAACAGTGTTGAAATTGTTTCGCTATTTTCCATGTTTTCCCTGTTGACGTGTTATTTATGTACAGTTAAAGTGTACTGTACCATGTTACCAACAGTCTGCCATGTTTTAAAAGTTGATGTGTGATGTTTTAAAACATGAAGTTGGATGTTTGAAATGTTATTGCTTGATTAATCATGTCCCTGTACAGTATTTATGCCTTTAAAGTGCACTTTATAAAGAGTTTTGAACAGATAAAATACTTTATTTGACTTTTTTCTCACCTCCGGAACGCATTAATTGGTTTTCAATGCATTCCTATGGGAAACCGTGTTTCGGTTTACGAATTTTTCGCAATACGAAACGTCCCGGATAACGCATTAAATTCGTAAACCGAGGTCCCACAATTTTAAGGTCTGTAACATCGTTGGTTTTTGAGATATAGTATCCTCATAAATCATCCCCCCCTCCTTTGATCCCCCTTAAGTGATTTTGGGGAAATGGTAAAACATGTGTTTCTTTATTTTTCAAGAAGAATCTAAATATCAATGTTCACATCTGTAACCTCATCGTTTTTTGAGACTATGGGGGGTAGTTATCATCGTGTCAACTTTCCTGCCTTCGCCGGCCCAATACGCCCGCCTAAGCTTGCCTACCTTCGCCGCCGCGGACCTGAAAAAATACGCCTAAGTTATCAAAAAAAGCTGTCAAAAAGCCGCGGGGCGATGAGCAGCGGACTGTGAGAGTTATCACTCATCCGATCTCGCTGCTCTTCGGCTGTTTGACAGCTTTCTTGCTAGCCTGTCACTAAGCACTCACACTAAACTACACTGTTCTACCCCCTATACCGGCGCCCCCGGAGCCCCCCGCAACTAAATAAAGTGACTAACCCCTAAACCGCCGCTCCTAGACCCTGCCGCAAGTCTTATAAATGTATTAACCCCTAAACCACCGCTCCCAGACACCGCCGCAACTCTTATAAATGTATTAACCCCTAAACCGCCGCTCCCGGACACCGCTGCCACCTACATTATACCTAGTAACCCCTTTCCTGCCCCCCCTATACCGTCGCCCTCTGTAATAAAGTTATTAACCCCTATCCTGCTGATCCCGCACCTCGCCGCAAATAAATAGTTTAACCCCTAAACCGCCGCTCCCTGAACCCGCCGCAACCTATATTAAATTTATTAACCCCTATCCTGCCCCCCCTACACCGTCGCCACCTATATTAAATTTATTAACCCCTATCCTGCCCCCCCTACACCGTCGCCACCTATAATAAACTTATTAACCCCTATCCTGCCCCCCCTACACCGTCGCCACCTATAATAAATTTATTAACCCCTATCCTGCCCCCCACGACACCGCCGCCACTGTAATAAAATTATTAACCCCTAAACCTAAGTCTAACACTAACCCTAACACCCCCCTAACTTAAATATTAATTAAATAAATCTAAATCATATTTCTATTATGAACTAAGTTAATCCTATTTAAAACTAAATAATTATAAACCTATAAAATAAACCCTAATATAGCTACAATATAAATAATAATTATATTGTAGCTATCTTAGGATTTATTTTTATTTTACAGGTACCTTTCAATTTATTTTAACTAGGTACAATAGCTATTAAATAGTTATTAACTATTTAATAGCTTACCTAGCTAAAATAAAGAGAAATTTACCTGTAAATAAAAACTAACTTAAGTTACAATTACACCTAACACTACATTATACTTTAATAAATGATTCCTATTTAAAACTAAATACTTACCTGTAAAATAAACCCTAAGATAGCTACAATATAATTAATAATTACATTATAGCTATCTTAGGATTTATATTTACAGGTAACTTTGTATTTATTTTAGCTAGTTAGAATAGTTATTAAATAGTTATTAACTATTTAATAACTACCTAGCTAAAAGAAATACAAAATTACCTGTAAAATAAATCCTAACCTAAGTTACAATTAAACCTACACTATCATTAAATAAATTAAATAAACTACCTACAAATAACTACAATTAAATACAATTACATAAACTAACTAAAGTACAAAAAATAAAAAAAGCTAAGTTACAAAAAATAAAAAAAATAAGTTACAAACATTTAAAAAATATTACAACAATTTTAAGCTACTTACACCTAATATAAGCCCCCTAATAAAATAACAAACCCCCCCAAAATAAAAAAATGCCCTACCCTATTCTACATTAAAAAAGTTCAAAGCTCTTTTACCTTACCAGCCCTTAAAAGGGCCTTTTGTGGGGGCATGCCCCAAAGAGTTCAGCTCTTTTGCCTGTAAAATAAAAATACAACCCCCCCCAACATTAAAACCCACCACCCACATACCCCTAATCTAACCCAAACCCCCCTTAAAATAACCTAACACTAATCCCCTGAAGATCATCCTACCTTGTCTTCACTCAGCCGAGCAGCGATGGAACCGAAGAGGACATCCGGACCGGCAGAAGTTATCCTCCAAGGGGCGCTGAAGAAATCTTCCATCCGATGAAGTGATCCTCCAAGCGGCGCTGAAGAAATCTTCCATCCGGGCGAGGTCATCTTCCAAGAGGCACTGAAAAAGTCTTCTATCCGGGCGAGGTCATCTTCGAAGCCAGGTCTTGAATCTTCATCCTGCCGACGCGGAACATCCTTCTTTCCCGACGAACTACCAACGAATGAAGGCTCCTTTAAGGGACGTCATCCAAGTTGGCGCCAATCAGAATTTTCCTACCTTAATTCCGATTGGCTGATAGAATCCTATCAGCCAATCGGAATTGAATGGATGCCATCTTGGATGACGTCCCTTAAAGGAGCCTTCATTCGTCGGTAGTTCGTCGGGAAAGAAGGATGTTCCGCGTCGGCGGGATGAAGATTCAAGACCCGGCTTCGAAGATGACCTCGCCCGGATGGAAGATTTCTTCAGCGCCGCTTGGAGGATCACTTCATCGGATGGAAGATTTCTTCAGAGCCCCTTGGAGGATAACTTCTGCCGGTCCGGATGTCCTCTTCGGTTCCATCGCTGCTCGGCTGAGTGAAGACAAGGTAGGATGATCTTCAGGGGATTAGTGTTAGGTTATTTTAAGGGGGGTTTGGGTTAGATTAGGGGTATGTGGGTGGTGGGTTTTAATGTTGGGGGGTTGTGTTTTTATTTTACAGGCAAAAGAGCTGAACTCTTTGGGGCATGCCCCCACAAAAGGCCCTTTTAAGGGCTGGTAAGGTAAAAGAGCTTTGAACTGTTTTAATGTAGAATAGGGTAGGGCATTTTTTTATTTTGGGGGGGTTTGTTATTTTATTAGGGGGCTTAGATTAGGTGTAAGTAACTTAAAATTGTTGTAATATTTTTTAAATGTTTGTAACTTATTTTTTTTATTTTTTGTAACTTAGCTTTTTTTTATTTTTGTACTTTAGTTAGTGTATGTAATTGTATTTAATTGTAGTTATTTGTAGGTAGTTTATTTAATTTATTTAATGATAGTGTAGGTTTAATTGTAACTTAGGTTAGGATTTATTTTACAGGTAATTTTGTATTTCTTTTAGCTAGGTAGTTATTAAATAGTTAATAACTATTTAATAACTATTATAACTAGCTAAAATAAATACAAAGTTACCTGTAAAATAAATATAAATCCTAAGATAGCTACAATGTAATTATTAATTATATTGTAGCTATCTTAGGGTTTATTTTACAGGTAAGTATTTAGTTTTAAATAGGAATAATTTATTAAAGTATAGTGTAGTGTTAGGTGTAATTGTAACTTAGGTTAGTTTTTATTTTACAGGTAAATTTCTCTTTATTTTAGCTAGGTAAGCTATTAAATAGTTAATAACTATTTAATAGCTATTGTACCTAGTTAAAATAAATTGAAAGGTACCTGTAAAATAAAAATAAATCCTAAGATAGCTACAATATAATTATTATTTATATTGTAGCTATATTAGGGTTTATTTTATAGGTAAGTATTTAGTTTTAAATAGGATTAACTTAGTTCATAATAGAAATATGATTTAGATTTATTTAATTAATATTTAAGTTAGGGGGTGTTAGGGTTAGTGTTAGACTTAGGTTTAGGGGTTAATAATTTTATTACAGTGGCGGCGGTGTAGTGGTGGGCAGGATAGGGGTTAATAAATTTATTATAGGTTGCGACGGTGTAGGGGGGGCAGGATAGGGGTTAATAAGTTTATTATAGGTGGCGACGGTGTAGAAGGGGGCAGGATAGGGGTTAATAAATTTATTATAGGTGGCGACGGTGTAGAAGGGGGCAGGATAGGGGTTAATAAATTTATTATAGGTGGCGACGGTGTAGGGGGGCAGGATAGGGGTTAATAAATTTATTATAGGTGGCGACGGTGTAGAAGGGGGCAGGATAGGGGTTAATAAATTTATTATAGGTGGCGACGGTGTAGGGGGGCAGGAAAGGGGTTAATAAATTTAATATAGGTTGCGGGGGTCTGGGAGCGGCGGTTTAGGGGTTAAACTATTTATTTAGTTGCGGCGAGGTGCGGGATCGGCAGGATAGGGGTTAATAAATATATTATAGAGGGCGGCGGTATAGGGGGGGCAGGATAGGGGTTACTAGGTATAATTTAGTTGGCGGTGGGCTCCGGGAGCGGCGGTTTAGGGGTTAATATGTATAGAGTAGCTTGCGGTGGGCTCCGGGAGCGGCGGTTTAGGGGTTAACATATTTATTATAGTGTCGGTGGGCTCCGGGAGCGGCGGTTTAGGGGGTAATAACTTTATTTAGTTGCGGCGGTGTAGGGGGGACAGATTAGTGGTGTTTAGACTCGGGGTACATGTTAGGGTGTTAGGTGCAGACATCTCCCATAGGAATGAATGGGATGTCTGGCAGCAGCGAACTTGTACTTTCGCTATGGTCAGACTCCCATTGATTCCTATGGGATCCGCCGCCTCCAGGCTGGCGATTTGAAAACCAGGTACGCTGGGCCGTAAAAGTGCCGAGCGTACCTGCTAGTTTTTTGATAACTAGCAAAAGTAGTCAGATTGTGCCGTACTTGTGTGCGGAACATCTGGAGTGACGTAAGAATCGATCTGTTTCGGACGGAGTCCGGCGGATCGAAGTTTACGTCACAAACTTCTACTTTTGCCGGTCTGTAGCCTTTGATAACTAAGGCGAATCAACCTCGCCACAAATACGCTGCGGAATTCCAGCGTATTTGAGGTTGACGGCTTGATAACTAGGCCCCATAGTATCCTCATAAATCAGCCCCCCCTTTTGACCCCCTTAAGTAAATTTTGGGGAAATGGTAAAACATGTGTTTCTTTATTTTTCAATGAGAATCTAAATACCAATTTTCATGTCTGTAACATTTTTGTTTTTTGAGATATAGTATCATCATAAATCAGCTCCCCCCCTCTTTTGAACCCCCTTAAGTGGATTTTGAGGAAATAGTAAAACACGTGTTTCTTTATTTTTCAAGGATAATCTAAATACAAATTTTCCCATCTGTAACATCATCGGTTTTTGAGATATAGGTAGTCTCTAAAATCAGCACCCTCTTTTGAACCCCCTTAAGTGGATTTTGGGGAAATGGTAAAACACTTGTTTCTTTATTTTTAAGGAGAATCTAAATACCAATTTTCAAGTCTGTAACATTGTCGTTTTTTTGAGATATAGGTATCCTCATAAAAAAGTTTATCCCCTTTTTTCACCCCCTTAAGGATGTAATTTCCCAAACTCCTTCATTAGTGGGTGCCTTTGTCATAAAATCAACATACCTTCCAAATTTCATGTTTCCTAGGTTAAACGGTTTGAGTTGGGCGTTGATGAGTCAGTCAATCAGGACTTCGTCTTTTATATATATAGATTGGTATAGATATATATTTTACAAAAAATATTTTACAAAAAAAATAATCACACATATATATATAGAAATATATATATATTTAAAAACAAAAAAGAGAATTTTCTATTATGTGAAGAACATAGGAATGTAAAGTATTCCTAATTTCAGGTTTAGCACAGTTGATCTAGTGCAGTGTCGGATTAGCTTCAGAGCGATAACTAATAGGTTTTAGAATGCATTAGCGTGGTCACACTATAAAAAGTCCTGAAGTTAGTGCACCTCAGTCTTCCGCTCGCAAATTAACTTTTAGTGAGCGCAGTTAGCAAGCAAACGGAAAAAAAATAAAACACGCCACTTGTAATCTGGCTCATTGTCTGAATAATCCTAATTCCAATTCCTCTAAGAAAACAAAAAAGAGCATACAGCCATTTTAAAATGAGAACTTACTGTATAGAATATACCGTATTTATGATTTCCATTCCATCCCTTCCAATAATATACTATAAATACCACTGCACATGCTCATTGCATTATATATCAATGTCCTGTTTGTCACAAAATATAAATGTAAGTGATTTTAGACAAGGCCTTGAAAACAAGCTATATGCTGGCACAATAATGTTAGAAGGAAAGATGTTTAAAAGATCAAAAAAATATTCTATTATGGATATAAAAAATCAGCTGTTAAAAATTTGTGTGCAAAAAAATAAAAATGATTAAGTAAAAGATGTGCAGATCAGGTCCGCCAGACTTTGCTGAATACGGCGAGCAATACGCTCGCCGTATTCAGCATTGCACCAGCAGCTCACAAGAGCTGCTGGTGCAACGCCGCCCTCTGCAGACTCGCAGCCAATGGGCCACCAGCAGGGGGGTGTCAATCAACCCGATCATACTCGATCGGGTTGATTTCCGGCGATGTCTGTCCACCTGCTCAGTGATACAAATATTTTTTCAGAGTTTTTTTTCAGAAAAATCAGAAGGAAAAAGGTCTTAATAATTTTCACCCGTTTTCCATGACTTCTATCTATTAACTTTCTCAGCACAAACCTTAAAGGGACACTGAATCCAAATTTTTTCTTTCATGATTCGGATAGAGCGTGCAATTTTAAGCAACTTTCTAATTTACTCCTATTATCAATTTTTCTTAATTCTCTTGCTACCTTTATTTGAAAAGCAGGAATTTAAGTTTAGTCGCCGGCCCATTTTTGGTTCACAACCTGGGTTGTCCTTGCTGATTGGAGAGCACCAATAAACAAGTGCTGTCCACTGTTCTGAACCAAAAATTGTCTGGCTCCTTAGCTTAGATGCCTTCTTTTTCTAATAAAGATAGCAAGAGAGCGAAGAACAATTGATAATAGGAGTAAATTAGAAAGTTGCTTAAAATTGCCTGCTCTATCTGAATCATGAAAGAAAAAAAATTGTGTTTAGTGTCCCTTTAAGCTTCTTCTCCCAGTTAACTTGAGCTGACCCTGTACCTTTAAAGGTAATACCAAGCATATTTCAGCTGTCTTTTTCTTCATTAACATCAGAAGGTGGATGGAATTTTACATTTAATTATGTTCAAAAAAGATTTTAATGTTTAGCAAAAATTGCAAAATGCTCAAAAATAAGTTTACATTCAGATTTGGATGAAACAAATACAGTGACATCATTAGCATACTAAATATACTTTACACAAGCAGCTTGCCCCATTGCCTCCACATGGTCTATATTATGGTTATTTTGAATGCAACGCATCCTTGGTGTACACCTACTTTAATCTTTAAAGGTTTTGGCAAGATATCCATTTACCAGCGGCACACCTGTAGCCTTGGAAAACATCAGCTGCAACAAAGAAATACATTTCAAAGGGATACCATATTTCCCTAAAACAGAGTAAAGATAATTATGGTTACATTTATCAAATGTTTTTTCTTGGTCAAGACTTAAAACATATCCTGTGAAATCTCTATTTTCTCTGAAACCAGCAAGACCATTTGCAATATTCCTACTGATAATACCACAATATTGTTGGGTACTAATTATCGTCTCCAAGTCTTTTACACAAAATGGATGACAACATTTTATAATCAACATTAAAGAGACATGAAACCCAATCTTTTTCTTTCATGGTTCAGATAGAAACATATGATTTTAAACAGTTTTCCAATGTACTTGTATTAGCTCACTGGTTTTGTTTTCTTGGTATCCTTTGTTTGAAATGATACCTAGGTAGGTTTAGGAGCTGCTGATTGTTGGCTGCATATATATGCCATATGGTATTGGCTCATCCTATATGTTCCACTAGCACCCAGTAGTGAATTGCTGCTTCTTCAGCAAAGGATACCAAGAGAATAAAGCAAATTAGATAATAGAAGTAAATTGGAGTGTTGTTTAAAATGGTATTTTCTATCTGAATCAAGAAAGAAAATTGTTGAGTTTCATGTCCATTTAAGGAGAGCTATAAGACGCCAATTCATAATATCAGTACATTCTCCTTTCTTATAAAGCAAAGTCAAAAGCAACTTATATTGGAAAGAACAAAGGCCTCTCCCCTCTAGAGCTTCATTATAAACTTTAGTAAGAATTGGACTTAAAGGGACATGAAACCCATTTTTTTTTTCTTTCATGATATAGAAAGAGCATGAAATTTTAAACAACTTTCCAATTTACTTCTATTATCTAATGTGTTTTATTCTCTTGATAGTCTTTGCTATAGACTCAGTAGCTGCTGATTGGTTGCTGCACTTAGAAGCCTTGTGTGATTGGCTCACCCATGCGCATTGCTTTTTCTTCAACTAAGGATATCTAAAAAATGAAGCAAAATAAATAATAGAAGTTAATTGGATTTTTGTTTAAATTTGTATTCTCTTTCTGAATCATGAAAGAAAAATGTTGGGTTTAGTGTCCCTTTAACACACTACTAGCTTTTTTATAAAACTTAATTCAAGCCATCTGTACGTCTTTTTATGTTTTTAAAGAAGCAATAGCCAAGATTACGTCAGACTGGTCAATGGGGGCATTAATGTGAAGGTCAATTTTGATGAATTAGTGCCCGGTTTTTAATAATCCTATTAAAAACAAGAGTACTTTAATTAATCAAAATTGACATTTCAAGCATTTTCTTCAAAACGTAACTTTTAATCCTGAGAGATGCTGCAGCACTTCCTTCGCTCGTCGCAAGTCCTCTTCGTGGGTCCAAAATGACGAATCCAGCTTCATACAATCACGGTGTTCCCTCAGGCCATGATCCCCCCTTGGGGAACACCGTGATTGGAGGGAGCCGGATTAGACATTTCTGACATAAGCAGAGGCTTCCGACAGCCGGGGGAATCGATGGAGGAGCTTTTAGGATTAAAAGGTAAGTTTTTGAAGAAAACGCTTGAAATGTCAATTTTGATAAATTAAAGTGCCCTTGTTTTTAATAGGATTATTAAAAACTGGGCACTTATTTGTCAAAATTGACCTTCACTTTAAGCAAATCCTATTAATCTGGCTCCAATTGAGGTACAGTGACACCTAAGGAATAGTCAATGCAATAGTCCCTTCTAACCTCTCACACCACCCACGGCATTACAACAGAGTGTCACTGTCTGTATCACCGATCTGCCTTCATATGGGAAAGGTAGGACGATCAGTGCTTCCTTGCAATATGAAGGCCTTCTGCTCCTGAAGTTCCCATTGTGTTTTGCAATTTAGATTTTAACGTGGTCCGGTTAGTGCACATGAAAACTTGGTTATCTTAAAGTGAAAGTAAATCCTAGCATTTTACAAATGCTAGGATTTACTATTGAAACAAATAAAGGGCACTTTCATTCATGAAGTATAAGATACTTCATGTAGAAAGCTCCTTTATTTGATTCAATCTATCACCTTTTATTATTAAATATATATTTCTATAAATATCTTATACTGTTCATGTAAAATACATATCTATACCTATATATCTATAGAAATATATATATATATATATACACACAGGTATATACATATAAATAGAAATATGTATTTAAGAATAAATATAACATATTCTGCAATGTGAAGAATATTGTAATGTAAAATATTAATATTTTATGTCAGGTTTAGCACTCTTGAATATATGCAATCAGGTTAGCAAGTATTTTTTTTTATTTTTGTAATGTTCCATTGACTTCTCTAGGAGAAGAAGTTAACGCGGTTTGGATATTTATTTTTTTCGTGCGTCAGGTTTATGCTCACGTGCAAACTTTTTACTTTCAACTTGTAATATGAGTGCAACCCAACACATGCAAAGGGCTTTAACATAGAGATACATACATATACATGTCTAAATATGAATGTATGCATGTATATACATACATATATATATATATATATATATATATATATGTGTGTGTGTGTGTGTGTATGTATGTGTATATACAAATGTATTTATATGTATATATATCTATTTACAGACATATGTACACATATAAACATGTAAATACATATATATATATATATATATATATATAT
Organism: Bombina bombina; assembly: GCF_027579735.1. Lineage (NCBI taxonomy): Eukaryota > Metazoa > Chordata > Amphibia > Anura > Bombinatoridae > Bombina > Bombina bombina. The sequence continues at coordinate 829,925,277 of NC_069499.1, forward strand.
ATATATAAGTGCATTGCAGTCAAGTAGATGAAAACATGTTAAAACATATTTATGCTTTATTAATGTTTAATAAAGTGTTATACTGTATTTATGATTTATTAATGTTTAATAAAGTGTTATACTGTGCATCTACTGTAAATATTTTACATTTCAGTGTTCTGCACATAGCAGAGTATGTTCTATGTATTTTAAATAGACATTCAGATATATATAGGTATATATATCTATACTTATATATAATCATCTATATAGGCATAGATATATATTTTACCAAAATAATTATTTATATATATAAATAAATATAAATATATATAAATATATTCTGTATATATTTAAAGGACCACTAAAGGCAGTAGAATTGCATAATTAACAATAACAATAAAAAGATAATGTTTTAACACACACTCTAAATTTCAAATAAGCAGTAGATTTTTTTTCCTGATAAATTTATTTCTGCCCTTTCTTCAGCCCCTTGTATCATGTGACAGACATCAGCCAATCACACACTAGCATACATATACCCTGTGAGCTTGTGCACTTGCTCAGTAGGATCTTGTTCCCCAGAAAGTGTGCATGTAAAAAGACTGTGCAACATTTGATAATGGAAGTATATTAGAAAGTGTCTAAAAACTGCATGCTCTTTCTGAATTATAAAAAGTTTATTTTGACTTGTGTGACCCTTTAAGAATAAATAGAACATTCTGCTATGTGAAGAACATTGGAATGTGAAATATTCATATTTTTGTGTCGGGTTAGCGCACTTGAGAATATGCAATCGGGTTTATGCGTGAGTAGGGTGTTAGTGTTTTTCCATTATTTTGCTCCATTGACTTCTATGGGAGAATACGTTAAAGTGATATTCTAACTTCGGCTTTTTGCGCTCGTTGGGTTACCACTCGTGCAAAAACGTTTTTACTTTCAACTTGTAATATGAGCGCTACCTGATGCACGCAAAAAGTTTACTTTGAGCACAGTTAATGCATGAGCGCAAGCAATAAATAGTGCTCCTCTCGTAATTTAGCCCATAGTAAATGCATTTGTATCTGAAAGAAATATGTGTCACGCTGTTGCTAGGGGTGCGGTTTCTCCTTCCCTGTTCGTTGCCTAGGGCTGTGTCGGGTCTGGAGGCGAGCGGCGCTGACGTAATCGTCGCACACTCCTCTCCCTCTCTGATGCCGGTCAGAGGCTTGTGGCACAAATCCTACGCCTATGTAAGTGTTCTTTGTATGATCTATCACTGCCCAAGTATAGGTGTTACTTTGTGTGCTCCTGGGTGTGATAGATCGTACTTTTCTTAGTGCCTTATTGTTATACTGCTGCTGAACTCTGCCTGTCTGACTACTCTGCCTCTAACCCCTGTTGTTCTGGATTGCCTCTTTGTTGCCGAACCCTGCCTGCCTGACCATTCTAGTGGTTTGCCCTTGGACTGCTGTACTGTTGCCAAATCCTGCCTGCCTGACCATTCTAGTGGTTTGTCCTTGGACCGCTCTGCCGTTGCTACTGGGAACTGCCCTGCCTGTGGTGTGTGCAGAGTGCCGCCTTCCTCATCTTACTAACTTTCTCCTCTGGGATATTCCCTATCTTTCCAGCTCGACGCGAGGATAACAAGACTATTGGCCGAGTTCGGTCTGATAGAGAACTATCCCACAAGCATTACGATATGTTGATAAACATTTATTTAGAGGTCATTAAAAAGAAATATTTAAAGTAAAAAAAACAACAACAATGGAACAGCACCATGAAGTTATAACAGCAACCATCTCTTCTTCCACACCTTACATAGAGCAATTTTCTATAACAAATGTTGACTACAATTGCTAGATGCCTTGTTTCATATTCTTGTCTTGTAAGATTTGTGCTACATGTTCTTTGAAGTTATGTTTCTCTTTCAAAAAACTATCGTCTGTATGATATAAAAAAGCTTGTAAATTATTTAACTGGTAGAACAAATACTAATATAAACCCTGTATTGTCTGTTTGATTTCCCGTGGAGCAGATTTTACTTTGTTATTAACCTCAGTTTACAGTTTGACTATTGCAAAATCATACCCAGTGGTCTAACAATATGAAAACATCAGATATCAGACTTTATTTGTGTGTGGCATAGTGCCTGTGTTTCAATCTATATAATTATTTTGCACAAGTAATTTGTGCATTTGTACATTTTCTGTGTGTTTGTTTCAATCTTACAGGTCAATTTCTCAAAACATGAATCGGTTCTAAAATCAAATAGGAGAATAATTTTGACATTCATAAAATTGATATATATATATATATATATATATATATATATATATAATAGTAACAAGGAACTTGCACTCGCTGGTCTTTTTTAAACACACACAGACGTCTGAGGAAGGGGGTATTTTATCCCCGAAACGTTACTACTTTTCACAGTAAAAGAGTGTGTTTAAAAAAGACCAGTGAGTGCAAGTTTCTTGTTACTATTATTCATTCTGTACTAGCACCCTGACAGTTGTGCTTTTAAGTGAGAGTGCTCTCCTGTGATCTAATAATATATATATATATATATATATATATATATATATATATATATATATATATATATATATTATATATAAAACACCTTTCTAGTGTATATATACACCTAGGGTTGCCACCTCAGCCATGTTTTCCTGGACACTTATGAGTTACATATGCAGCAGGATGTGCAGGAAGGAACATGTATTGTGTTTCTGTACAGCACTATTCATATTCCTCCCTGCACACCCTGCAGCATGTGTAACTTATAAGTGTTCTGTATTTTAAGTGACGGGTAGCAACCCTATATACACCTATATATACAGTATATATATATATATATATATATATATATATATATATATATATATATATATAAATAAATGTATACATTGTAAGAATATATATATCACAATACTGACACCATTTTGTCTCTGCTCATAAATTTTGTTAGACTCCATTTTAAGAATGGTTTATTATAGTTTATTATAACATAGCTTATTATGCTGTGAGAAAAAATATGTTGATGTTCTAAGCTGAACACTTTGGGGCCTATTTATCAATGGTCTTGCAGACCTGATCCAACAGTGCGGATCAGGTCCGCAATACCCCGCTGAATGCGGAGAGCAATACGCTCTCCGCATTTAACATTGCACCAGCAGCTCACAAGAACTGCCGGTGCAACGCCGCCCCCTGCGGACTTGTGGCCAATCGGCCACCAGCAGGGGGTGTCAATCAACCCGATCGTACTCGATTGGGTTGATTTATGGCAATTCCTGTCCGCCTGCTCAGAACAGGCAGACAGGGTTATGGAGAAGCGGTCTTTAGACCGCTGCTTCATAAATTGTGTTTCTGGCGAGTCTGAAGACTCGCCAGAAACACGGACCCACAAGCTCCATTCGGAGCTTGATAAATGGGCCCCTATATCTCAATAATTTGTCCGATGGCCTTGCTATGTGTTGGGGGCATTGCGCCTAGGTATACTTTTATCTCCTCGCTCATTAAAAATACTCCTTTTTATTTCTTATTTTTAATGAAGGTCTTTGTTCTAAGCATACTGTGTGAAATGGTGTGATTATGATTACATAGAACAGTGATTGGACTTTAATTGCTGGCTGTCTAAATGCTGTTCACTGATATATCTCATCAAGTAACCCATTCAGCTCCAGGTGAAGGTGTAGAACACTGCTAAGTGTCAAGTGATACCCCCGGCTATAAAATAACACCTAACAAATTCTGGTTTCAGAGCGTGGGATTCACACAGGGGTAAGTAGATAAGTGTTTTTATTCTGCTTTTCCCTCTGTGAATCTGAACTGAAGAGTTTGGCCAGCGTTAAGGGGAAATAATAAGGGGTTAAACTCCCCTGGACAGGTTTGAGTCCTGTCATTAAGCGTGGGTTTGAGTCCCAGAGCAAGTTATTGTGCAAGTTTGAGTCTTGCACTGTATTTAAAGGGTTAATAGTTTTGTCTGCAAGTTTGAGTCTTGCATAGTGATAACTCCTTCGGCAAGTTAAAGTCTTGCATGGTATTTCAAGGGTTAAAAAGTTTCTTAAATAAGCATATAGTATAGTTTAAAAGAGAAAGCAATCTGTAGATACAGAAAGGGGGATGGAGTGCAGCCAGGGGGAAAACACCAATCTAAGTGCAGATTTTTTTAAAACACTTAGCACTTTATTCACATAAACAACAAATCAAAATGCACACTTACAGACTAGACCCTCAAACATATGAGGTATGTGATTACAAATTCATACAGATGTCCACCATAAAACGATACTTCACGTCCAGTGTGTGGTATGTCTTCAATGACCCCTTGTCAAGCAGTGTTTCACAGCTCGCTATATAGTAACATTGACCGGGGTTCCTTTCTTTATGCTATAATTTGTTGAAAACGCTTATAGCGTAATATACCCACAGTCATACAGATAAAAGTTATTCACAGAGCTGTGCAAGGTTCAGGGGACGTAGTCAGTTACGTGTACAAAAACACAGGAGGAGGTAAAAAATACAGTGGCAGCGTGTCTCCTATATAAGCCGGCTAGGATCTGCCGCTGCTCACAGCTTACCAGATTCCTCCGTGTATAAGATGGGCATGGCCTTATGCGTTTCACTATGCTCCTCCCAGCTTCGTCAGAGGCAATACCCATCCATCATCCTGACGTGTCCTTTATAGGGAGACCCGGAACAATGCTCAACCAATAGGATCCCACCTACAGAGGACACGACCGCATATGTCGATCGCCGTAGTAACGGCCACCGTTTATGCTTGACTATATTGCAATTGATAACAAATGAACAATACTATTCATACCTCAATAATTGATCATGATGATAATAATTGATTAGAAAGAGCACATATTTAAGAAAAAACACATATTCAAAACTGGCACATATTTTTAAAATAACGATACATGTGTTAGAAAAGGTTAATCCTAAGGGACACATATAAAAAACAGCATAAAACGTAAACCATTTGATAAACTTTTCCAATGTACATATAAAAGTTCCCAAAAACATGGTAAAAAACATAAAAGGCAATCAGAGGATATCATTTTGGTCCCCAATATATAAAGCTTGTATTTACTTGTGTGAAATATTAAAAAATATATATGAAAGAAGAACAATAAAAAAATAATAAAGAGTGATAAATACATATGCACATAAGAAGATTATGTCTCTACAAAATGACCCCAGACTAAAATATTATCCATACATATGAGAGAAATACCCCCAATAAAAAAACGTCTCTCATTCTTAGATATCAAGGAAGGCAGCTAGATCAATATCACGATTGAGACCTCCTGGACCCATAGAATTCAGTCTATGGATCCAGTATGTCTCTCGTTTCCTCAATTCTAATAGGTGATCGCCTCCTCTCACTTTGCCTTTAATATGTTCAATGGCTACAACAGTAAGCCCATTGCTGTCCCTATTGTGATACTCTAAAAAATGGGCCGAGACCCCATGGCTATCCAATCCATTTTCTATGTTCCTGAGATGCTCCCCAAACCTCGTCTTTACTGGGCGTTTTGTGCGACCCACATAAATCTTGTCACAGGAGCATCTCAGGAGATAGACAACATAGCAAGTCTTGCATGTCATCAGATCTTTAATTTTATAGTTATTGTCTCCCTTGGAAATGCCAAAGGATTTATTTTGTGGACTTATATGAGCGCAACATTTGCAGCTTCTCCTACCACATTTAAAGAAACTGTTTGTATGTTTCTTCAGCCAGGTGTTTGTGCTTGAAGACCTTAACATACTTGGGCTAACTCTGTTTTTTACATTGACGTTTCTCTTAAACACTACCTGTCCTCTTTCGTTAATGGATTCTTTCAACAATGGATCTTGCATTAGAATGGGCCAATGTTTCCTCATAGCCTTTTCAATAACTCTAGCAGCTCTATTATATCTTGTCACTAGTTGTATTTTCCTTCTAACTATTTTGTTTTCTCCCTTTTTTGTATATTCCTGAGAGGGGACGGGCTCTTTTTTCTCAACCTTCCCTTTTATAAGGGTTCCTCTATCTATCTTCCCTACTTTTCCCTGGATAGCCACTAACATGGTTTCAGAATAGCCCTTAGCCAGGAATCTATTTTTAATTACTTCCGCCTCCCGTAGGAAGTCCACCTCTTTCACACAGTTTCGTCTAGCCCTTTTAAACTGTCCCAAAGGGATGTTTTTCTTCCATTTATCATGATGTCCGCTCTGGGCATGTAAATACCCATTGGTATCGGTGGGCTTCCTGTATAAGCAAGTGTAAACATTTACACCATCCTGTACTAATGCTAGATCTAAAAAAGTAATCCTTTCTGTGTTATGCTCCATAGTAAATGTCAAATTCATAGTGTTTTTGTTTGCATATTCCACAAACAATTCAAAATCTCTTACTGAACCTTGCCACACTATCAGTATGTCATATATGTAGCGATGCCATCTGATAATGTGGCTTTTATGTGGGTTCTCACCATTGTGTATGAACAGGTCCTCCCACCACCCCATATAGAGGTTTGCAAAACTGGGGCCAAACTTAGTCCCCATTGCAGTTCCTCTTGTCTGTAGGAGGTACCTGTTCTCAAACACAAAGTAGTTCCTGGTCAAGATGAAATTCATTGTTGCTAGATCCAGAAAAGCACTTTGTGTTTTATTTATATATCCACATTTTTCTGAAAAATATTTCACAGCTGTTATACCTAGTGAATGGGGAATGGAGGTATATAGTGCACACACATCCATGGTGACCCACATATAGTCCTCTTTCCATTCAATTCCCTCAATCAGTTCTAACAGATGTGGTGTACCATAGGTTTCAATATAATATCTACGTATTCTGATAACCTGGTGGTGAGTCCCCCTATCCCCAATACAATGGGCCTTCCTGGGAGATCGGATGTGATTTTTTTTGTAGCTGATAAAAAATTGGTAGGACAGGGTTCTCCACCACCAGGTAATCGAATTCTGTTTTAGAGAAACATCAATGTAAAAAACAGAGTTAGCCCAAGTATGTTAAGGTCTTCAAGCACAAACACCTGGCTGAAGAAACATACAAACGGTTTCTTTAAATGTGGTAGGAGAAGCTGCAAATGTTGCGCTCATATAAGTCCACAAAATAAATCCTTTGGCATTTCCAAGGGAGACAATAACTATAAAATTAAAGATCTGATGACATGCAAGACTTGCTATGTTGTCTATCTCCTGAGATGCTCCTGTGACAAGATTTATGTGGGTCGCACAAAATGCCCAGTAAAGACGAGGTTTGGGGAGCATCTCAGGAACATAGAAAATGGATTGGATAGCCATGGGGTCTCGGCCCACTTTTTAGAGTATCACAATAGGGACAGCAATGGGCTTACTGTTGTAGCCATTGAACATATTAAAGGCAAAGTGAGAGGAGGCGATCGCCTATTAGAATTGAGGAAACGAGAGACATACTGGATCCATAGACTGAATTCTATGGGTCCAGGAGGTCTCAATCATGATATTGATCTAGCTGCCTTCCTTGATATCTAAGAATGAGAGACGTTTTTTATTGGGGGTATTTCTCTCATATGTATGGATAATATTTTAGTCTGGGGTCATTCTGTAGTGACATAATCTCCTTATGTGCATATGTATTTATCACTCTTTATTATTTTTTTATTGTTCTTCTTTCATATATATTTTTTAATATTTCACACAAGTAAATACATGCTTTATATATTGGGGACCAAAATGATATCCTCTGATTGCCTTTTATGCCTTTTATGTTTTTTACCATGTTTTTGGGAACTTTTATATGTACATTGAAAAAGTTTTCAAATGGTTTACGTTTTATGCTGTTTTTTTATATGTGTCCCTTAGGATTAACCTTTTTTAACACATGTATCGTTATTTTAAAAATATGTGCCAGTTTTGAATATGTGTTTTTTCTTAAATATGTGCTCTTTCTAATCAATTATTATCATCATGATCAATTATTGAGGTATGAATAGTATTGTTCATTTGTTATCAATTGCAATATAGTCAAGCATAAACGGAGGCCGTTACTACGGTTATTGACATATGCGGTCGTGTCCTCTTTAGATGGGATCCTATTGGTTGAGCATTGTTCCGGGTCTCCCTATAAAGGACACGTCAGGATGATGGATGGGTATTGCCTCTAACGAAGCTGGGAGGAGCCCAGTGAAATGCGTAAGGCCACGCCCATCTTATACACGGAGGAATCTGGTAAGCTGTGAGCAGCGGCGGATCCTAGCCGGCTTATATAGGAGACACGCTGCCACAGTATTTTTTACCTCCTCCTGTGTTTTTGTACACGTAATTGACTACGTCCCCTGAACCTTGCACAGCTCTGTGAATAACTTTTATCTGTATGACTGTGGGTATATTACGCTATAAGCGTTTTCAACAAATTATAGCATAAAGAAAGGAACCCCGGTCAATGTTACTATATGTCTTCAATGACCTCTTGTCAAGCAGTGTTTAACAGCTGATGAGAACATGGAGCTGTATCCAAACAAACAAACAAAAAAACAACTAAATGATTTTTGAGCTTTTCATTTTAGGTAAATCTGTACAGATACAATTCCATAGTGTACTCTCCAAAAGATATAAGATTCAATGCAAGTAAATCTTTTAAATAAAGAGATGCCTGGTGCCTAGGTGAAGGAAAGAAAAAGAAGATAAAGACCTTTTGTCAAGTTTCTTTTAACCACCATACTGCAGTAAAAGTTGCTGAACTACCTTTTAAATCCATTATTTGTATTGCAAGCTGGTTCCAGCCCGAGAACTGGACTCTGGGTAATCTATGACTGTTTCCTATGATGTGTGTCTTCAGAACATAAACACTATCCTTCTCTGGACTGTGCCTTGACTGTTGGAGTTGAGGACCTGTTACGCTGTTACAGAGTCATCCACACCTAAATTAGGGGAGTATTGTTTTAACTTGTTTACTTATATTGCTTGTTTTGTATTATATTGTAATTGTGTTATTTTTATTGATCATATTAGTTATAAGAAGTAATATAGCTTTTTCTGCAGAAAAGTATGCCTTATTTGTATTAGTACACATTGTAGTTTATGTACTTAAACAAAGTAACCTTCCAGATAAGTGTAACTCTAAACCTTGCAGTATTGTAACCTATTGAAAGGCCCACTGAGTTTAGAGAATATGTTTGCATTATTATATTTTAAAGAAAATGCTGCAATATCTCAGAATATTCTAGACCCTTGACGATTGTAGAACACAGAAGGTTCCTCCATGTTTCTATACCGCCCCTTAATATTTAACGAAGAAGGGGTATATGTGTCTTACAGTGGAGAAAGGTATAAGAATAGGAAGTTTTTGTAGGAATTTCCTATTGTAATCATCATTCCTTAGTGTATAATTAAACTATTCGAAATAAAAGAGTGAGGACATGTCTCAGCTAGAAATTTATATCAATTATACAGAGAAATATGAGTTTTGGGATTTATAGTATTATAATGGTATTGATGGTATATTTTCTACCTACAATGGCTCTTATTAGATCTGTGTTATGAAAGCAAATGTATTTTTCCCTTTATTAAAGGGATAATAAACTCATTTATTTTTTTCATGATTCGGATACCGCATGTGATTTTAAGCAACTTTCTAATTTACTCCTATTATGAATTTTTCTTCGTTCTCATGCTATCTTGATTTGAATAAGCATGAATGTAAACTTAAGAGCCAGGTCATTTAGCTCTTTTACTGCCCAAACCCTAATCTAAAAAAAAACCCCACAGAAAAAGGCCTTAAAAAAAAAACTAACACTAACCCCAATTCGATCCAATTACAGTTTTTGAAGTTCCGCCTCTTCAATCTTCATCCCGACGGCGAAGTCCTCATCCAAATTGCGAGAAGTCTTCATCCAGACGCCTCTTCAATCTTCATCTAGGCGGCATTTTCTATCTTGATCCCGGTGGCGCGGAGCGGGTCCGTCCTGAAGACATCTGGGTCGGAGCATCCTCTTCATACGATCGCCGCCGTACACTGAATCTTCAATGCAAGGTACGCGATCCAAGATGGCATTCCTATTGGCTGAAAATTTTTAATCAGCCAATAGGAATTAGACCTGCTAAAATCCTATTGGCTGTTCATATCAGCCAATAGGATTTAAGGAGCTATAATTCTATTGGCTGATTCATAAACCATAACAAATTTTAATCAGCCAATAGGAATTAGACCTGCTAAAATCCTATTGGCTGTTCATATCAGCCAATAGGATTTAAGGAGCTCTAATTCTATTGGCTGATTCATAAACCAAGCTGGTAAGCCCCCCACAACGAAATATAATAAATTAAACTATTAACCCCCTAAACTGAAAGCCCCCACATCGCAATAAACTAATTTAAGTAGTAACCCCTAAATCTAACCCTAAAGTAACCCTAACCCTAACATAACCCTAACCCTAACACCCCCTAACTTTAACATAATTAAAATAGAGTTAAATTAAACTTACAATTATTAACTAAATAAACCTATTAACCCATAAACCGCCAGCCCCCTATATTGCAACAACCTAAATTAAACTATTAACCCCTAACCCTAATGTAACCCTAACATAACCCTAACCCTAACACCCCTAACTTTAACATAGTTAAAATATAGCTAAATTAAACTTACAATTATTATCTAAATAAACCTATTAACCCCTAAACCACCAGCCCCCCACATCGCAACAACCTAAATTAAACTATTAACCCCTAACCCTAATGTAACCCTAACATAACCCTAACCCTAACACCCCTAAGTTAAAATATAGCTAAATTAAACTTACAATTATTAACTAAATAATTCCTTTTTAAAACTAAATACAAACTTACCTGTGAAATAAAACCTAAGCTAGCTACAATATAACTAATAGTTACATTGTAGCTAGCTTAGGTTTTATTTTTATTTCACAGGTAAGTTTGTATTTATTTTAACTAGGTAGACTAGTTAGTAAATAGTTATTTACTATTTAATAACTACCTAGTTAAAATAAATAAAAAAATACCTGTCAAATAAAACCTAAGCTACTTTACACTAAAACCTAAAACTAAAAAAATAAAAAAAACTACCATTACAAAAAATAAAAAAAACTACCATTACAAAAAAAAAACAAATGAAATTATCCCCCCAAAAAATAAAAATTATTAATATTCTAATACCGTTTAAAAAAAAAAAAACACCCCAAAATAAAAAAGCCTAATGTAAAAATAAACTACCAAAATTTGCCTTAAAAGGGGACTTTAAAGGGGACTTTTGTAGGGCATTGCCCTAAGTTAAACAGCTCTTTTGCTACAAAAAAGACCAAACAACCCCTAACAGTATACAAACCCCCACCCATCAAATTACCAAGGGCCCTTAAAAGGGCCTTTTCGGGGGGCCCTTAAAAGGACCTTTTTTAGGGCATTGCCCTAAGTTAAACAGCTCTTTTGCTACAAAAACAAACAAACACCCCCTAACAGTATACAAACCCCCACCCCGAATCTACCAAGGGCCCTTAAAAGGGCCTTTTGGGGGGCCCTCAAAAGGTCCTTTTGTAGGGCATTGCCCTAAGTTAAACAGCTCTTTTGCTACAAAAGAAAAACAAACAACCCCTAAAAAAATGCATTACACAAAATAACAAACAAATTATCAAAAATAATAAAAATTATTCCTATTCTAATACCCATTAAAAAAATCACCCCAAAATAAAAAACTTAATCTAGAATAAACTACTAATGGCCCTTAAAAGGGCCCTTTGTAGGGCATTACCCTAAAGAAATCAGCTCTTTTACTGCCCAAACCCTAATCTAAAAATAAAACCCACCCAAAAAAACCTTGAAAAAATCTAAAACTAACCCAAAGACGATCCACTTACAGTTTTTGAAGTCCCGCTTGAACGTTCTTCATCCCGGCAGAGAAGACCTCATCCAGGCGGGGCGAGAAGTCTTCATCCAGGCGGCCTCTTAAATATTCATCCAGGGGGCGAAGTCCGTATCCAAGCGGCGAGAAGTCTTCATCCAGACGGCCTCTTCAATCTTCATCCAGGCGGCATCTTCTATCTTGATCCTGGTGGCACAGAGCGGATCCATCTTCATGCAGTCCCCGCCGTACACTGAATCTTCAATGCAAGGTACGCGATCCAAAATGGCGTCCCTTGCATTCCTATTGGCTAAAAAATTTTAATCAGCCAATAGGAATTAGAGCTGCTAAAATCCTATTGGCTGTTCAAATCAGACAATAGGATTTAAGCAGCTCTAATTCTATTGGCTTATTCATCATCCAATAGAATTAGAGCTGCTTAAATCCTATTGGCTGTTTAAATCAGCCAATAGGATTTTAGCAGCTCTTTTAAGGGCTCTTGGTAATTTATTTTAGATGAGGCTTTTTTATTTTAGGGTGTTTTTTTTTTTAAAAGGGTATTAGAATAGGAATAATTTTTATTTTTTGGGGATATTTTCGTTTTTTTTTTTGTAATGGTAGTTTTTTTATTTTTTGTAATGGTAGGTTTTTTTTATTTTTTTGTAATTTTAGGTTTTAGTGTTAAGGTAGCTTAGGTTTTATTTGACAGGTAATTTTATATTTATTTTAACTAGGTAGTTATTAAATAGTTAATAACTATTTACTAACTAGTCTACCTAGTTAAATAAATACAAACTTACCTGTGAAATAAAAATAAAACCTTAGGTAGCTACAATGTAACTATTAGTTATATTGTAGCTAGCTTAGGTTTTATTTTACAGGTAAGTATGTATTTAGTTTTAAATAGGTATTATTTAGTTAATAATTGTAAGTTTAATTTAGCTATATTTTAATTATGTTAAAGTTAGGGGGTGTTAGGGTTAGGTTTACGTTAGGGTTAAGTTTAGGGGTTAATATAGTTTAATTTAGGTTGTTGCAATGTGGGGGGCTGGCGGTTTAGGGGTTAATAGGTTTATTTAGTTAATAATTGTAAATTTAATTTAGCTCTGTATTTTCTTTTTCCCCATAGATATCAATGGGGCTGCGTTACAGGGCTTTTCTTTCCATGATCGCAGGTGTTAGACTTTTTTTTAGCCGGCTCTCTCCATTGATGTCTATGGGGAAAGCGTGCACGAGCACGTCAAAACAGCGCTTGAATTGTGTGCAGTATGGAGTTTAAAATCTCCATTTCGCTCGCACAAGCCTGGTTTTTTAAAACGTGTAATGGCAGCGCTATAGGGGATTAAATAACGCCACTTTTGTTGCATTCGTTAATTTCCCTATTGCGCTCAAAACTCGTAATCTAGCTGATTCTGATTTATTTGTTGTTTGGTTAGTATATCTCTAGCTTTTTATTTATGTTTTCTATACTTCCGGATCTGCTCGGTAGGTTTGAATGCTTTTGTATGATTTTTTTAACTTCTAGGTTGTTAGTTTTCAGTGTCTATTCCTTTATTTTTGTGTTATGGATAATTTTAGTTTGTTTTCAGTTGGTAGGCTGTATTTTTTTAGGTTGGTTTTCTTTTGGCTCATGTTTATTTTGTTATATTTTACAAACCATCATCTCGCATATTTTCTTTCAGTTATGTTTTTGTTTACATCATGTCTCATCATTTTTTATTTTATATACATTCGTTTTTCTGTAATTTTTGGCATTATATCACCACATGTTACCCGTAACATTTACGGGTACTTACGGACTGAGTTATCATTTAATAAGTTACTTGTTTGGTGGCAAGTCTCTTCGTCTGTAGATTCATATGTGCACGTCATATCATAACATTCCTACCAATTACCTGACACGTTTTTAAGGTAATCATAAGGCCTGAGTTTTAAGTTATTTTTTAATTCAGCAGGTACGCCCCAGGTGACTCTGCCTCATTTACAGACAGGGACTGACATGTCTTCAGTCCTGTGCAAGTTGAGTTAACGAAAGATTGCTCCCTCTAATTCACTTCAGTAATTGCCTTCTCAGTCTATCCTAAATACTTAGGAAGATACAAAGATTGTTTTTTCTTTGAATTATTCGCTACCGTGGAAAATACCTATAAGGTTTTATAAATCCAAACGCACAGTTTTAAGAAGATTTTCTAAGACTTTTTATATATATTTATGCTGAAAAGTGACCGGTCACATTTATCATCTGATTCATTTATTTGTTTGTTTTTAGACTATATTGTCAGATTAAATAAATTGGGTTATTATATCAGTTGTTATATTGCATCAATTTACCTCTACTCTTTATATCAGTTTTTATATGCAATTTTATCTTTATCCTTTTGAGTGTACCAAGCAATATTTTTAACCCCCTATTAAGGGAAAGGTGCAGCTATTTTTTGGCCTCTCAATAGCTGGACTCTACCCTTAAAGGCCCTCTTTATTTACTGTATATCCTTTTAAGCTGTTTTAAGGAATTCAGGTTAGTAGCTCCCCTGTCATGGTTATCAGGTTTCCATTACTGGGGAGATTTTCCGTAACTTGTCCAATTTGATAACTTAGTCCCTTTTTCAGCTGTTACCTACCTTTTAACTGTCTTTTTTGGCCATTGCGGTTATTAAGGTCAGGTGTATTCACTTGTACTGGTAGTAAGTTCTGTGCGCTCTGTATTTATCTTTATTCAAGATCCCTGTCAAGATCATGTAATACTCAACAGTTAAGGCCTGGCATTGTTGTTACGTATTTTGAGACCATAACTGTTATTCAAACACTGTCGCATTACTGTTTGCATTTGGATATATGTAAACGGAACAGATAGGGACCGGCATCAATGTCAAGTATTTTGAGACTCATGACTCTTGGTGCCTGGTAGCTGTCTGTGTTACAGTTGACAGGTAGACCTAGGGATGGCCCACTTTACCTTGTTTCCTGTACTCCTCTCACTACTACACATTTCATTAAACATTGTTGCATTCTCTTAGTGTATCTAGGCAGGTGTACCTGCAGCTTCAGTATTTCTCCTCTGTCTGTGGTAACCTGAGAACAAGGCTGCTGGCTTAAGTAGTTTTAACTGATATCAGACACCTGTATCCTATTAGAACTACAATATCTGCACTGCTTACAGACCCTCCCAGCATCTTGTCTATAGAAAGGATAATCTTTAACCTTTTTAGGGTCATTCAGGCAAAACGGTTTGTAAACTCCATTGCAGGAGTCTTACTCTATATATGCTTGCTCATGTCTCCTTCACCCTGTCTGCATTTCATTTACATTTCCCCACACAGCAATCCCTTTATTTCCTCTTTTCTCTTTATCATTTACCTCTTTGGGTATGCCCCATTTTAGGCATACTGACCATGTGATCGCAGCGCTCCTCAAGTCACTTTCCCTTTACCTTATTGTTGTTCCTTGTTACATTACAGTAAGACTCTGAGTACAAATATATATATATCTTCAATGTTACTGCATTAGTGGTAAAGCTCTTATCCATGCTAGCCCCTATAGTTTTTCTTCCAACTAATATACTTTTTATTTATTTATTTATTTATTTATTTGAAAACAGTTATAATTCTTAATTTGAGTTTTTGGATTAATAGCAGCAGTCTAAATATAAAAATGTCAGGGTTTAAGTCTTGCCATGTCCTGTAAGGCAAGGAATTATTATCAAGAACCTCAACTGCTGAGTTATAAAAGAAAAAATTTAAACAGTATATGTGTAGTACATTGATAACTGGGTTTTATCATAAATTACCTACAAAGTAATTGATAAGCCCAGACACCAGAGTTCAAGTTAATAGTGGGGGATAATGGTGATTACACTACAGGGAGTGCAAAATTATTAGGCAAGTTGTATTTTTGAGGATTAATTTTATTATTGAACAACAACCATGTTCTCAATGAACCCAAAAAACTCATTAATATCAAAGCTGAATATTTTTGGAAGTAGTTTTTAGTTTGTTTTTAGTTTTAGCTATTTTAGGGGGATATCTGTGTGTGCCGGTGACTATTACTGTGCATAATTATTAGGCAACTTAACAAAAAACAAATATATACCCATTTCAATTATTTATTTTTACCAGTGAAACCAATATAACATCTCAACATTCACAAATATAAATTTCTGACATTCAAAAACAAAACAAAAACAAATCAGTGACCAATATAGCCACCTTTCTTTGCAAGGACACTCAAAAGCCTGCCATCCATGGATTCTGTCAGTGTTTTGATCTGTTCACCATTAACATTGCGTGCAGCAGCAACCACAGCCTCCCAGACACTGTTCAGAGAGGTGTACTGTTTTCCCTCCTTGTAAATCTCACATTTGATGATGGACAGGTGAACAAGGAGGCCATGCCATTAGATTTTCTTCTTTTATACCCTTTCTTGCCAGCCACGCTGTGGAGTACTTGGACGCGTGTGATGGAGCATTGTCCTGCATGAAAATCATGTTTTTCTTGAAGGATGCAGACTTCTTCCTGTACCACTGCTTGAAGAAGGTGTCTTCCAGAAACTGGCAGTAGGACTGGGAGTTGAGATTGACTCCATCCTCAACCCGAAAAGGCCCCACAAACTCATCTTTGATGATACCAGCCCAAACCAGTACTCCACCTCCTCCTTGCTGGCGTCTGAGTCGGACTGGAGCTCTCTGCCCTTTACCAATCCAGCCACGGGCCCATCCATCTGGCCCATCAAGACTCACTCTCATTTCATCAGTCCATAAAACCTTAGAAAAATCAGTCTTGAGATATTTCTTGGCCCAGTCTTGACGTTTCAGCTTGTGTGTCTTGTTCAGTGGTGGTCGTCTTTCAGCCTTTCTTACCTTGGCCATGTCTCTGAGTATTGCACACCTTGTGCTTTTGGGCACTCCAGTGATGTTGCAGCTCTGAAATATGGCCAAACTGGTGGCAAGTGGCATCTTGGCAGCTGCACGCTTGACTTTTCTCAGTTCATGGGCAGTTATTTTGCGCCTTGGTTTTTCCACACGCTTCTTGCGACCCTGTTGACTATTTTGAATGAAACGCTTGATTGTTCGATGATCACGCTTCAGAAGCTTTGCAATTTTAAGAGTGCTGCATCCCTCTGCAAGATATCTCACTATTTTTGACTTTTCTGAGCCTGTCAAATCCTTCTTTTGACCCATTTTGCCAAAGGAAAGGAAGTTGCCTAATAATTATGCACACCTGATATAGGGTGTTGATGTCATTAGACCACACCCCTTCTCATTACAGAGATGCACATCACCTAATATGCTTAATTGGTAGTAGGCTTTCGAGCCTATACAGCTTGGAGTAAGACAACATGCATAAAGAGGATGATGTGGTCAAAATACTCATTTGCCTAATAATTCTGCACTCCCTGTATAGCTGCCACCTGTGAATGATCACTAAATATTTGCAGCAGTGTAACACTTAAAATCCCCAGTTTTGAAATAAATGGTATATACAATTATATTTACAAGCTTGCTAGGTTGTGATATCACTTAGATACTGAGAATCTCAGAATAGAGCAGGTAATAGTATTTTGATACAACCGAATGGAAAGATGATATAAAGAATACCACAATTCCAAAAGTATGCACTTTTAGCACTCTGGGCCCTAAACTAAAGGGTGGGTGGTCCCTGCTGGGATTGGATAAAAATTAACTTTTATTGTAACCTTTAAAAAACCAAATTGTTGGTTGAAGTACACATACTATTAAAATACACTCCAGTACCATATACCAGTAATATCAACATTTATTGGATCACCAGTTATTTGAATTAGGCCTGTCTATATTCACAGTCATGAATGATCCAAAAATTTTTTATAACAAAATAACGTTCGCTAAAACACTGTTACAGTGTACCTACATCGAAAAGTGATTACAAGTGTGAGTTGGGTATATGT
The DNA here is from genome assembly GCF_027579735.1 of Bombina bombina. Lineage (NCBI taxonomy): Eukaryota > Metazoa > Chordata > Amphibia > Anura > Bombinatoridae > Bombina > Bombina bombina. The sequence continues at coordinate 829,943,011 of NC_069499.1, forward strand.
AATGAGAGAATGGGTAGAACATATCCCCTCTCTTTGTTAATCCCTGGATTACTGAATTCTAATATTAAATTATGTTCAGTCTATATTGTAACTTCAGTACACTTTGGTAATAGCTAGCAGCTGCTACCAGGTCATATGAATAATTGTTCTGCCCAGCTAAGTCTGTGCGGTGTCAGAGTTGGTAATCACAATGAGTTAAAGTGCTGTTATTCCGGCATCACTTATATGTGAAGGGCTAAATATTTCTATTGTAGCTGAGTCTGGCACAACCCAGACTAGATAAGTTAAATATTTGTGAATTAGAGAGCCTTTCTAGTGGATCGATCTGGATACTAATGACCCAGTTTGCCTGTGTGAGTTTACCATTACTTGTTAGTCAAGAAAGTAAGTTTGGGATTTAGAGGAGGAGACCTAGAAACTGCACTATTAAAGTCAGAAAGCCGTTGGATTTACCTATTAAACTCAGTTCAACCCTGGGGTCTGAATGAACAAAATAACCTCTATGTCTATTTATGAAAATAAATGAACAAAATTACATCTCAGTAGAGATTAATAGACATAAAGGTGAAGAACTATCTATGAATATGACAAAGAGCGATCAATCTCAATTCCTGATTTAAGAGTGGGAACTCTATGATATAAATAAAAGGTTAAATCAATATAAAAATTACATACATAGAATCCCTTCACACTGGTTCTAAAATAAGGAAGGTAACTAATAAGTGACACCAGCAATAATTGAATTCTATTACTGTATACAAGCTAATAGGAATTTATGATACCACAATAATGGTTATTAATAAATTTTATAAATGGATATAAGGCTAATAATGACTGCACCATATAAGTTGGTTCACTAGACAATGGGATAAAACTACATTGATTCCAATTCCCCCTTCATTGGAAGGACATAAAATATGATAGTAAATGTATGCTACCTCCTGAATATTTACCTTATCACGACACCAGTATGATTAGTTTGGGTTGTCCTGCACATTTTAATTTTATTTTAATTGAATTTGAACACACTTTTTCTTTATCTAAAATATTTTTTCACCACATTATCATTAGCACTTATCTACACCGAATCACTATAATTGTTAAGTATATGATGCATATGATTGCACTTACAAATAAAATTTCTTATAAAGGGACATAGGATTACCATTCGGGAGACAATATATTTTGACTCTCCTTCCCCTTCTTAACCCCCAAAAAAAACCCCCTTTTTTCTTCTTTTTACTCTAAATATTTACACAGAATCAAGAGCACTTGCACTGACACTACTGCAAGCTACGGAAAGTTTCACAGATATTAGGGGCATTGTTAATGAATCACCCCCCAACAAAACCCCCCCCTCCCTTTTTTTAGTTCATTTTACAGCACGTAGAATCATAGTCACATTATTTAAATAAACAAACATACTCTTCAGAGAGGATTCAATCATACAGAATATTGTATTAATTATCAAACCCGAAGATAAACAAAGGGGTTATACCTGTATTATATTAGACTCCATAAGAGATCTATAGTGTTATTAGAAATATGATAAATACGATATCCATCAAGAATTATTGGTAACATAGAAATATCTGGTTGATAATGACAAACTTTAAAAACCGATAAGAATACAAAGGTATTAATATACAGTATAGAATAACAATAGAGGAAATCTGACTCGTAGTGCTGAACGTCACTAACATACAAAGTATTCACATACATACAAATTTATGTATTCATTATTCTAAAGTCATATTAAGATGTGTAACCTATAATATAAATTTCTAGCATGTAATCTGGAATGGATGATTGGTCCACAGCAATGTCAATCACACAGGTAACATTAATTCAATAGAAACGACATTCAGAACAGATGATTGGTCCATAGCAATGTCGATCAACAAATCTATAGACGATTTTCAACCAATTAGAGTGGAGCGAGGGCGGGACTTCCGGTTTTGCAGGGTTTAAATCCCCAAAAACTCGGCGGCTCGCTGCCTTTGATAAAGCCCTATCGGGCGAAACGCGTCAGGGGAGAGTGTTGATTCCTTCACACTCTAATTTTTGTGTATTTTTAACTGCCCAGTACCATCTATCCATGTACCGCTAAAATTGTACCTTTATAATATACTTCGTAGTGAGTGACTTGGATGTATCCGGGGATATGGTATAAACCAGCACCCCAGTATCACAATTACACTATTTGCCCTCGATAATTAATCAAGGGATTTAAACTGAATGAATGTCTGAATGATCAATCGAGCTTACAAGGTTGTATCAGTGCACCGGGCAGCAAACACCGGGCGTATTCATTGCAAGGCTATGTAAAATATAAACATTCAATATAGAAACTGGGTTGTGCCAGATAATAATTTAACTTGATATATAGCCTATCAACAGAGTGGACAGTAGAAAATATAAACTCACAGTCAATATTCTACTCAGACTGCGAATAACAGAATCGTAGCTGTATGAGTGCTGCACAGCTGATTGGAATGAAAAATAACTGATAACAGTAAAAACTCACAGCCTGGGTTGTGCCAGACTTAGCTTTATTTATATATTGAATTGTGCGAGATGATGTGTAGAGGTGTGTGTCTGAACAAATACCATGATGAATGAACAATTAAAAATTTATATCGGCTGACTGGGTTATAACTATCCAGATTGACTCACTCAAAAGACTTTGTAATTTATAGATACTCAATTTACTTAGTCTGGGTTGTGCCAGACTTAGCCTTATCAGATTTATACAGCCTTTCATATATAGTGGATACCGGAATAAGAGCACCTAAACTCATTGTGACTGCACAGACAGAATTACTAACTCTGACACTGTACAGACATAGCTAGACTGAATAATTTTCGATATGACCTGGTATTAACTGCAGGCCATTACCGCAATGTACTCAAGTTATAATTTGTACTAAATAGCAGCATAGTGTGTCTGATACAGTGATACCTAAGGACTTGAACAGAGGGAGTAACAGACAACTACTAGATATATCTACATTCATATATAGAACTGTGTGAGGTGCTTTGCAGTGGTGTGTACCTGAAGAAATATTATGACTAACAAGTAATGGTAAACTCACACAGGCAAACTGGGTCATTAGTATCCAGATCGATCCACTAGAAAGGCTCTCTAATTCACAAATATTTAACTTATCTAGTCTGGGTTGTGCCAGACTCAGCTACAATAGAAATATTTAGCCCTTCACATATAAGTGATGCCGGAATAACAGCACTTTAACTCATTGTGATTACCAACTCTGACACCGCACAGACTTAGCTGGGCAGAACAATTATTCATATGACCTGGTAGCAGCTGCTAGCTATTACCAAAGTGTACTGAAGTTACAATATAGACTGAACATAATTTAATATTAGAATTCAGTAATCCAGGGATTAACAAAGAGAGGGGATATGTTCTACCCATTCTCTCATTACATATACCCAACTCACACTTGTAATCACTTTTCGATGTAGGTACACTGTAACAGTGTTTTAGCGAACGTTATTTTGTTATAAAAAATTTTTGGATCATTCATGACTGTGAATATAGACAGGCCTAATTCAAATAACTGGTGATCCAATAAATGTTGATATTACTGGTATATGGTACTGGAGTGTATTTTAATAGTATGTGTACTTCAACCAACAATTTGGTTTTTTAAAGGTTACAATAAAAGTTAATTTTTATCCAATCCCAGCAGGGACCACCCACCCTTTAGTTTAGGGCCCAGAGTGCTAAAAGTGCATACTTTTGGAATTGTGGTATTCTTTATATCATCTTTCCATTCGGTTGGATTAATTTCATGCACAAGCACCATTTCCTCTATAGAGATATACAATCACTACACACTAAACAGGTGAATATATAATTAAATAAAATAAAGAGGAAAAGTCCGAGGAGTGCCACTATTCAATTTTGTGTGTGTTAAATAGTATTTTGATAGCTTAAGTAACTGAGAGAATATGTAAAAGGTTATAATGATAACAATGCCAAAGATCGTTTCAACTCTTATGATTATCAGTGGATTAGCTAAAACTAAAATGTCATAATAATCCTGATACTGAGGAGACTGAAAGTATGAGGCAGGTCTTACTTGAAATAAGTTTAAGGTTTATCCGATACAGTTAGTAACTTGCAAGTCCTGGCAGAGTAGGAGAGAGATCAGCAGCTCAGTCTGTTGCTGCAGTGTGGAGCGGGTTGGCGTGTGACGTCACCGCTCTGTGTAAATCCGGAAATGGCGGGCAGAGGCAGAAGCACACTCGTAAGATGAGAAGGAAGGCTTGGCTGTAGCAGTCCAATAGCAGGAAGACTCCAATACTAAGCAACTTGGAGACTGTGATGTGGAGATATATACAGGCTAAATCAGAAAAGGTGCTCCCATATTTAAAGGGATATGACAAAAAAACAAAACAAGTATATTGCAAAGGTGCATTAGTGTATTAAAAAAAGATACACCACAAATTGGGCTAGATTACAAATGGATCTCCCACTTGAGCATTAATTGCGCTAGAAGTTAGTTCTTTGCGCTCATCGGGTTGTACTCGTATTATGTGTTGAAAGTAAACAGTTTTTGCTTTCATGCAAAAATACGAAATTAGAATATTGCTTATGCGTTCACGTATTCCCCATAGAAGTTAATGGAGAAAAAAAAAAGTAGAAAAACACCCCACTCACATAGCAGAATATGTTCTATTTATTCATAAACACATATTTATATATATATCTGATGGTATTTTTGTACAATATATATCTATATCTAAATATATAGATGATTATATATATGTATAGATATATACAGATATATAAAGGAATATCTATTTAGAAATACTTATAACATTTTCTGCTATGAGCATAACATTGAAATGTGAAATATTTAAGTAAATACATACACCTAGATTACGAGTTGTGCGTTAGGGTAGAAAAGCAGTGTTAAGAGGTCCTAACGCTGCTTTTTTACACCCACTGGTATTACGAGTCTTGAAGGTTTAGGGGCACCGCACTCTTCTTTGGCCTTACCGCAAAATGACTTACGTAAACCCTTTTTTCTATGGGACTTCCATAGCGCCGGTATTACGAGTCTGTCCTGGGAGGCCAAAAAGTGAGCGGTACACCCTACCCTGTCAAGAGTCCTAACGCATTTAAAAGTCAGTAGTTAAGAGTTTTATGGTACAACGCCGTAACATAAAACCCATAAACTACCTATTAACCCCTAAACCGAGGCCCTCCCACATTGCAAACACTATAATAAAAATGTTATCCCTAATCTGCCGCTCCGGACACCGCCGCCACTTACATTATAGTTATGAACCCCTAATCTGCTGCCCCCAACATCGCCGCCACCTACATTATATTTATTAACCCCTAATTTGCTGCCCCCAATGTTGCCGCCACCTACCTACACTTATTGACCCCTAATCTGCCGCCCCCAACGTCGTTGCCACTATAATAAACATATTAACCCCTAAACCACTGCACTCCCACCTCGCAAACATTAGTTAAATATTATTAACCCCTAATCTGCCGTCCCTAACATCACCGCCACCTACCTACATTTATTAACCCCTAATCTGCCGCCCCCAACGTCGCTGCCACTATATTAAAGTTATTAACCCCTAAACCTAAGTCTAACCCTAAATCTAACACCCCCTAACTTAAATATAATTTAAATGAATCTAAATAAATATTCCTATCTTTAACTAAATTACTCCTATTTAAAACTAAATACTTACCTGTAAAATAAACCCTAAACTAGATACAATATAACTAATAATTACATTGTATTTAGCTTAGGGTTTATTTTTATTTTACAAGCAAGTTTGGTTTTATTTTAACTAAGTAGAATAGTTATTAAATAGTTATTAACTATTTAATAACTACCTAGCTAAAATAAATACAAATTTACCTGTAAAATAAAACCTAACCTAAGTTACACTAACACCTAACACTACACTATAATTAAATAAAATACCTAAATTAAATACAATTAAATAAATTAAATTAGTTAAAGTACAAAAACAAACAAACACTAAATTACAGAAAATAATAAACAAATTACAGAAATTTAAACTAATTACACCTAATCTAATAGCCCTATTAAAATATAAAAGCCCCCCCAAAATAAAAAAAAACCCTAGCCTAAACTAAACTACCAATAGGCCTTAAAAGGGCCTTTTGCGAGGCATTGCCCCAAAAGTAATCAGCTCTTTTACCTGTTAAAAAAAAACAACCCCCCCAACAGTAAAACCCACCACCCACACAACCAACCCCCCAAATAAAATACTATCTAAAAAAAATCCTAAGCTCCCCATTGCCCTGAAAAGGGCATTTGGATGGGCATTGCCCTTAAAAGGGCAGTTAGCTCTTTTGCGGTCCAAACCCTAATCTAAAAAATAAAACACACCAAATACACCCTTAAAAAAACCTAACACTAACCCCCTGAAGATCGATTTACCGGGAGAAGTCTTCATCCAAGCCGGGCTGAAGTCCTCAATGAAGCCGGGAGAAGTCTTCATCCAAACCAGGCGAAGTGGTCCTCCAGAAGGGCAGAAGTCTTAATCCAAGCCGGGCAGAAGTGGTCCTCCAGACGGGCAGAAGTCTTTATCCAGACTGCATCTTCTATCTTCATCCATCCATGGCGTCCCTTAGATTCCAATTGGCTGATAGAATTCTATCAGCCAATCGGAATTAAGGTAGAAAAAAATCCTAAAGTTTTTTTGTAGTTCAATCCTATTGGCTGATCCAATCAGCCAATAGGATTGAGCTCGCATTCTATTGGCTATTCTATTCTAGAATGCAAGCTCAATCCTATTGGCTGATTGGATCAGCCAATAGGATTGAACTTCAATCCTATTGGCTGATTGCATCAGCCAATAGGATTTTTTCTACCTTAATTCCGATTGGCTGATAGAATTCTATCAGTCAATCGGAATCTAAGGGACGCCATCTCGGATGACGTCACTTAAAGGTACCTTCATTCTGTTTTAGTCGTCGGAAGAAGAGGATGCTCTGCGTCGGATGTATTAAAGATGGAGCCACTCCGCGCCAGATGGATGAAGATAGAAGATGCCATCTGGATGAAGACTTCTGCCCATCTGGAGGACCACTTCTGCCCGGCTTGGATGAAGACTTCTGCCCGTCTGGAGGACCACTTTGCCCGGCTTGGATGAAGACTCTCCCGGCTTCATTGAGGACTTCGGCCTGGCTTGGATGAAGACTTCTCCCGGTAAGTCGATCTTCAGGGGGTTAGTGTCAGATTTTTTTAAGGGTGTATTGGGTGGGTTTTATTTTTTAGATTAGGGTTTGGGCCGCAAAAGAGCTAACTGCCCTTTTAAGGGCAATGCCCATCCAAATGCCCTTTTCAGGGCAATGGGGAGCTAAGGTTTTTTTAGATAGTATTTTATTTGGGGGGTTGGTTGTGTGGATGGTGGGTTTTACTGTTGGGGGGTTTGTTTGTATTTTTTTTACAGGTAAAAGAGCTGATTACTTTGAGGCAATTCCTAGCAAAAGGCCCTTTTAAGGGCTATTGGTAGTTTAGTTTAGGCTAGGTTTTTTTTTTATTTTCGGGGGGCTTTTTTATTTTAGGTTAGGTGTAATTAGTTAAAATTTCTGTAATTTGTTTATTATTTTCTGTAATTTAGTGTTTGTTTGTTTTTGTACTTTAACTAATTTAATTTAATTTATTTAATTGTATTTAATTTAGTTAATTTATTTAATTATAGTGTAGTGTTAGGTGTAACTTAGGTTAGGTTTTATTTTACAGGTAAATTTGCATTTATTTTAGCTAGGTAGTTATTAAATAGTTAATAACTATTTAATAACTATTCTACTTAGTTAAAATAAATACAAACTTGCCTGTAAAATAAGAATAAACCCTAAGCTAGATACAATGTAACTATTAGTTATATTGTATCTAGTTTAGGATTTATTTTACAGGCGAGCATTTAGTTTTAAATAGGAATAATTTAGTTAGGATAGGTATATTCATTTAGATTTATTTAAATTATATTTAAGGTAGGGGGTGTTAGGGTTAGACTTAGGTTTAGGGGCTAATAATTTTAATATAGTGGTGGCGACGTTGGGGGCGGCAGATTAGGGGTTAATAAATGTAGGTAGGTGGCGGCGATGTTAGGGACGGCAGATTAGGGGCTAATAATATTTAACTAATGTTTGTGATGTGGGAGTGCGGCAGTTTAGGGGTTAATATGTTTATTATAGTGGTGGCGACGTTGGGGGCGGCAGATTAGGGGTTAATAAGTGTAGGTAGGTTGCAACTACATTGGAGCGGCAGATTAGGAGTTAATAAGTACAATGTAGGTGTTGGTGATGTTAGGGGCAGCAGATTAGGGGTTAATAAGTCTAATGTAGGTGGCGGCGATATCTGGAGCGGTAGATTAGGGTTTAATAATTATAATGTAGGTGTCGGCGATGTCGGGGGTGGCAGATTAGGGTTAATAAGTGTAAGATTAGTGGTGTTTAGACTCGGGGTTCATGTTAGGGTGTTAGGTGTAAACATACATTTTATTTCCCCATAAGAATCAATGGAGCTGCGTTAAGGAGCTTTACGCTGCTTTTTTTGCAGGTGTTAGACATTTTTTCAGCTGGCTCTCCCAGTTGATACCTATGGGGGGGAGCACATATGACCAGCTCACCGCTGACTTAAGCAGCGCTGGCATTGGAATGCGGTAAAGAGCAAAATTTTGCTCAACGCTCATTTCTTGTCTTTTAACAACGGGTTTCTGAAAACTTGGAATACCAGCGCGCATGTGAGCGGTGAGACGAAACTTGTCGTTAGCACCGCACAGCCTCTAAGGCAAAACTCATAATCTAGGTGATAGTTAAACACTTTATTAAATATGACCTGACTTGCACAAAAATCCGAACTTAAGGCTGTGACACACTGTAAGCGATGCGGCGCAAGGCAAAGCAGCTGCTTTGCTCCGCGTCGCATCGCTTCTGAAGTTCAAATATTTAATCTCTGAGCGCTTAGCTACGCGACCTGACGCAGCAGAGTGCTCAGAGATGAAAAGGCAAGACACACTGAGCGCGCACAGCTGCATCTACACGCTGCGCGTCGCTCTGCTTGCAGTGTGTCACAGCCTTAACACTATTGCGCGTGCAATAACCTACTGCCCCATAGAAGCCAATGGTGCCAAAAAAGTGGGAAAAAACCCTACTCACACGCTAACCTGAATCACCATAAATTCCCTTCTCTAATAACCCCTAAACTGCCACCACTGCAAAGTCTGCAGTACATTATTAACCCCTAAACCACCAGCCCCCCACATCGCAAACTACCTATGTACACTATTAACCCCTAAACTGCCAGCCTCCCAACACAAAGTAACCCACTAACATCTAAACCCCTAACCTAACACCCCCTAAGTTAGACCTAAATAGACTAACCCTTGGATACAAAAATGACCATTACTGTTAAAAAAATCCTACCATTACTGTTAAAAAAAAAAAACTACCATTGCTGTAAAATTCTACCATTACCAAAAAAATACATACATTACAAAAAATAACAAAGTACCAAAAATTAAAAAGGAATTATGCCTTTTCTAAAACCCCAAAATAAAAAAAAACATAATAAAAAAAATACATAATAAAAAAACACTTTTCTAAAAATCATAAAGTGATCAAGCTCTTTTTCTGAAAAAACAAAACAAACCTACAACCCTATAACATTAAACTCCCAAAAACAAAATCTAAAAAAAAAACTACTCTAAAAAGTGCTTTTAGCCCTTTTGCTGCCCAGATTAAAAGAAAAAAAAATAATTTTAAAAGAAAAAAAACCCCGAAAAACCCCAAGATGTTACTAACCAAAGATGGTTGCAGCGGTGCTCCATCTTCATCCTGGAGGTGGTCCTTCTTATTTTCATATCAGCTGCGGCGGTCTACATCCATCTTCAGATCTTGAACATGGAGGTCCTCTTCATGCAGTCACCAACTGAACACTGAATTTTCAATGCGAGGTACCCCTTTTATATAATTCACAAACAATTGTAAGTGGATCCAGCAAACTAGGATGCGGCCAGTTGGCCAGGTGCACGTTGGATGAGCTAGCGACCATATAGCTCACATATGTACAAAAAGGTAGTTCCACAGCACCTTAAATAAAATGCCCTTTATTGAACTTTCATGGACAGCATAACATGCGACGTTTCGGGAACGTTATCCCTTAATAATGCATACTTCACAATACACCTGGGCCATCATTTAAAGGCATATCCAACCAATCACTGGTTACCTGTTCATTCCTGTCAATATGTATACTTAACAATGCCCTCTAGTGGACAATGAAAATATGTATTCAATGTTTTGTATATTTGGATAATAGGTGTACTTGAAATTTTTGTGTCTATGTAAACACAATATTAATACATCATACCTCAAATATTAAAATACACTATATATACACACATTAAAAATATAAAAATTAATACAAAAATAAATGGATAAATATACATTTTCATATGTAGAAACTGTAAGGCTGCTACCCTTATTTAGTATATACATGTGAAAAGAACAATGTTAAAGGAGTATATTACAAAATGTTTCAACTTCTTGATAGTACTATATCTGTATCTTGGAATGGAACACAAAAACACCCAATACAACTACAGGAAGACTGATAGGTCCAACTCTCTATTTAAACCATTTGGATACATGGATTCCAACTTATGGATCCAGTATGCTTCCTTTTGCTTAAGGATACGCTCCCTATCACCTCCACCTCTAGGCATGTCTACATGATCTATTATCTGCCATCTTATTTGATTAATCTGATGTCCATTTTCCATCACCTGTTCTAATATTGGACTTTTGTTGATTTAGTCTCTCTCTCATCCTACGTGTAGTTTCCCCTATATAAATTTAGAGCATGGACACTTTATCATGTATATTACAAAAGTAGAATTACATGTATAATGAGATTTTAACTTAAATTTATGTCCACTCCGCGGATGTACAAATTCTTTGCCCTTTATTATTGAATGACAACTGGCATAATTCAGGCATGGGAAACACCCTGTGTTCTTTTCAGTGATGTATCTGGTTTTACTACCACATTTAGTACCCATGTCCGAGTGTACCAAAATGTCACTCAAATTCTTGACCCTTCGATGTGACATGATAGGATATTCCTTGAATATATCTATGTGTTTATTACATGTCTGGATTATGTGCCAATGTTTCCTTATAATATTGGAAATCTTAGTACTTTGATCATTGTATTGTGAAACAAACACCAATCTTTTTGTATCTTTTTTATCATCTTTTTTATCATTTTTAATTTCCTTTCTCCTTGGTTCTTGTTTAATTTTTAAGGTTTCCTTTACCACTAACTTCTCAGGGTACCCTCTTTCTAGGAATTTTTTACCCATTTCTTCCAATCTTTTGTCCCTAAGGTGACCATCACTGACAATATTATTAACTCTCATTAATTGGCTTCTAGGTAACGAGTCTTTTAACTTTTGATTATGGAAACTGTCATACCTAAGCAACGTATTGCGGTCAGTCTTCTTCCGATGAAGATCTATTTTAAGCTCCAAACTGTCCTTGTATATGACAGTGTCCAAAAAGGTCATTTGCTCCTCACTGGTTTCAAGCGTAAATTCAAGGCCATTGACTTCCAAATTAAGCTCCTTAACGAACTGTCTTAAAGAGTCTTCGCTGCCCCACCATATGCCAAACACATCGTCAATGAAGCGCCACCAGGTGGCACCATACTGTAAAAACAGTTTATTATTATATACATATTTCTCTTCAAAATAACTCATGTATAAGTTGGCATATAATGGGGCAAAGTTCGACCCCATGGCAGTTCCCTTTTTCTGAATGTACCACGTATCTCTGAATAAAAAGTAATTGTAAAATAGCACAATTCTCAGTAATTCCTCTAAAAAATCGATTTGAATTTCATTATAATTATTACCATTAGACAAAACTTGATGAATAACCCCTATTCCACTCTCATGCTTTATAGAGGTGTATAAACTTTTCACATCAAGACTATATAATATATACTTGGTATTCTCCAATTGTAATGATGACAATTTATTTATAAAATCCCCAGTATCCTTAATGTAAGATGTCATTTTCTCTACATATGGTTGTAGTATCCGATCTAGGAATTTTGCTATGTTTGTGAATACAGATTCCACATTAGATACAATGGGATGCCCTGGTGGTTCCTGTAAGTTTTTATGTACTTTGGGCACAGTATAGAACACCGGTGTCTTAGGGTGTTCATTATATAGAAAATCACACAATTTTTTATCAATTATACCCCTGTTCATAGCTCTATTGAGTATTCTCATTATCTCTTTTTGGATCTTAAAAATGGGATTACTATCTAATACCTGGTAAGTGGTGGAGTCATTCAATTGGTTATTTATTTCATGTATATAGTAATCTTTCTCAAGGACTACTGTTGCGCCGCCCTTGTCCGCTCTCTTTATCACTATATTACGTTTTTTCAAAGTTTCAATAGCCTTAAATTCATTTTTTGACAAATTAAACGATTTTGCTGATTTGTTATTCTTATTGTGCAACATTTTAGAATGCATATTATTTATATCAGCCATTACAAGTTTACTAAAAGTATCCAAACTACTGTTTTGTATAGCGGGAGTAAACGTGCTTTTTTTTATATAAGCCCAATTTCTTTAAGTTAAACTTGTCTGTGTCATACACTCTGTTACCATTCTCTTGAATACCAACGTCAATTGTTGCAATATTTTTAGACTTGTTGAACTTATCATTGTTACTATTGACATCAAAAAATAATCTTAACTTTATGCTCCTAAAAAATCTATACAGATCTTTATTTAACTGAAATAAGTCCAGCGCTTTATATGGGCAAAAGGAGAGTCCTTTTTCTAGCAGATTATACTCACTAGTTCCCAGAGTCTCTTTGGAGATATTGATCACTGTTTCCGTGATCCCCTCTTCCGAGTTCCTTGGCCCCTTGTTTTTATCCGCTTGTTGTTTTCGGCGTCTATGTTTCCGTCCGCCACGGTGCCTGCTTCGTCGCTGGATATAAAAGCCGATGACGGTGAAGATGATCCAGAGGACTGATCTGTGGTAACTCCACCTCCTTCTCTCCGTCTATTCTGCCGATTGGTTGAGCGATGTTGACGTCCCTGTGACGTATTAGGGAATCCCCTATTCAAACTCATATACCCGGCTTTCCACTTGTAAACATTGCCTCGGATATAGTCGTCCTCGTCTCGGATAAACTTGAGCCTTTTCCGCTCCTGGATATCTTTTTTCAGTTGTGCAATCTTTTCATCTGTTTTCTTGATGTAATCGTTGAGTATTTCAGGTGACAACAGTTTAGTAAGTTCCACCTTGCATGCCTCGATCTCCATTTCTTGCTGCTCTACATCTTTTAACAAGTATTCAACTGTAAGCGTAATGAGATCATATGAGCACTTATTAAGTATTGCCTCAAATTTTCCACAATACTCTTTATTCTCACGTAATAAAGTGGGCCGAACGTTGCCCCATCATATGCCAACTTATACATGAGTTATTTTGAAGAGAAATATGTATATAATAATAAACTGTTTTTACAGTATGGTGCCACCTGGTGGCGCTTCATTGATGATGTGTTTGGCATATGGTGGGGCAGCGAAGACTCTTTAAGACAGTTCGTTAAGGAGCTTAATTTGGAAGTCAATGGCCTTGAATTTACGCTTGAAACCAGTGAGGAGCAAATTACCTTTTTGGACACTGTCATATACAAGGACAGTTTGGAGCTTAAAATAGATCTTCATCAGAAGAAGACTGACCGCAATACGTTGCTTAGGTATGACAGTTTCCATAATCAAAAGTTAAAAGACTCGTTACCTAGAAGCCAATTAATGAGAGTTAATAATATTGTCAGTGATGGTCACCTTAGGGACAAAATATTGGAAGAAATGGGTAAGAAATTCCTAGAAAGAGGGTACCCTGAGAAGTTAGTGGTAAAGGAAACCTTAAAAATTAAACAAGAACCAAGGAGAAAGGAAATTAAAAATGATAAAAAAGATGATAAAAAAGATACAAAAAGATTGGTGTTTGTTTCACAATACAATGATCAAAGTACTAAGATCTCCAATATTATAAGGAAACATTGGCACGTAATCCAGACATGTAATAAACACATAGATATATTCAAGGAATATCCTATCATGGCACATCGAAGGGTCAAGAATTTGAGTGACATTTTGGTACACTCGGACATGGGTACTAAATGTGGTAGTAAAACCAGATACATCACTGAAAAGAACACAGGGTGTTTCCCATGCCTGAATTGTGCCAGTTGTCATTCAATAATAAAGGGCAAAGAATTTGAACATCCGCGGAGTGGACATAAATTTAAGTTAAAATCTCATTATACATGTAATTCTACTTTTGTAATATACATGATAAAGTGTCCGTGCTCTAACATTTATATAGGGGAAACTACACGTAGGATGAGAGAGAGACTAAATCAACATAAGTCCAATATTAGAACAGGTGATCTTCAAGCCCCGGTAGCATGCCATTTCTTGGAAAATGGACATCAGATTAATCAAATAAGATGGCAGATAATAGATCATGTAGACATGCCTAGAGGTGGAGGTGATAGGGAGCGTATCCTTAAGCAAAAGGAAGCATACTGGATCCATAAGTTGGAATCCATGTATCCAAATGGTTTAAATAGAGAGTTGGACCTATCAGTCTTCCTGTAGTTGTATTGGGTGTTTTTGTGTTCCATTCCAAGATACAGATATAGTACTATCAAGAAGTTGAAACATTTTGTAATATACTCCTTTAACATTGTTCTTTTCACATGTATATACTAAATAAGGGTAGCAGCCTTACAGTTTCTACATATGAAAATGTATATTTATCCATTTATTTTTGTATTAATTTTTATATTTTTAATGTGTGTACTGTATATATATTGTATTTTAATATTTGAGGTATGATGTATTAACATTGTGTTTACATAGACGCAAAAATTTCAAGTACACCTATTATCCAAATATACAAAACATTGAATACATATTTTCATTGTCCACTAGAGGGCATTGTTAAGTATACATATTGACAGGAATGAACAGGTAACCAGTGATTGGTTGGATATGCCTTTAAATGAAGGCCCAGGTGTATTGTGAAGTATGCATGATTAAGGGATAACGTTCCCGAAACGTCGCATGTTATGCTGTCCATGAAAGTTCAATAAAGGACATTTTATTTAAGGTGCTGTGGAACTACCTTTTTGCCTTTTATATAAGGGTACCCTTGCATTCCTATTGGCTGATTTGCATGTACAAATTCAAATCAGCCAATATAAAAAGCTATTGGCTGATTTGAATTTGAACATCCAAATCAGTCAATGGGGACTATTTCATTTTAGTGATACCTAATAGTTTAGAATTTGTTAATGTTAGCTAGGTGATTAACTCTTGCAATTGAATGCACATGCGTTTTACCATTTGTATGTACATCTAAAGATTCCTTGTGTGTGAGATTTATTACACTGCCTGATGAAAAAGCCAGTCTGTGAGGCTAATAACCCAATTTCTGTTTGTACTTTTTAATTTTGACCTTATTTTGGTCTTTTAATAAAGTTTTTCAACTTTTACACACTATTTGGAAGCATATTTTTGTCAAAGTGCTTCCCTTCCCTTGGGGTTTACAACAGTGGGTCATCCTGATTATTCCTGCAGTTGGGAGGTGAGCCAGCTGAACAGCTTTTAGAGTTCAGTCTGTCTATGATCACCATTCATTGGTAATTATTAAATGTGAGTAGAATAGCACATTTAATTTTGAATGCATAATGGTGATATTGTGATACACTATGGGGCACCCCCTATGTTCCTTTGTTTGAATGCAGTTTTTAAGGAGGAGCAGCCTGGAGTGTATATGTATTTGAAACAAGCCTTAAAGGAATTTAATGTTTTGGACTATATTCTGCTGTGCACTAGTGGAGATTTGGTACATGGATGCTATATTTATGAATCCTTAATTGGAAGGATCACGTAATATTGTGTATATATATATATCTATCTATACTATAATCGCGCTTGTAACGCGTTCGTTGACATCACCAGTTATGCACGCATCTTCAAAGGAATGTTGGCTGTGCGAAGCAGCCAAAAGAATGTTGGCTGCACGCGCAGCCAAAAGAATCCACCGAAGGTGGATTCTTTAACCACCCTGCCATTTTTGGAATGCACCTGGATGCAGTGTAAGAAACCCGAAGCCTTTAAAAATAAACACGCAACCACCTGCACGAAATAACTAAAAAACACATAACCGTTCACAAGAAATTAATAAAAAAAACACGTAACCGCCCGCACAAAGTATAACAAAAAAATACTAACCTCCCGCACAAATTATTAACAAACACCTAAACCGCCAACCCCCACATCACAAAATAATAAAGTAATTAACCTCTAATCCACAAATAACATAATTAAAATATTAACCCCTAAACCGTCAACCCTCCACATCACAATAAACCTAATAAACCTATTAACCCCTGAACCACCAAACCCCCACATCGCAATAAACCTAATTGACCTATTAACCGCTAAACTGACAAACCCCCACATCGCAATAAACCAAATTAACCTATTATCTCCTAAACCACCAACCCCCCACAATGCAAATAAATAATTTAATTACTAAGCCCCCTAACCTAACACCCCCTAAATTAACCCCAATGCTAAGATACACTTAAATAAAACAAAACAAAACAAAAAAGTAATCTAAAATGACAAAAAATAAAAAACTCTAAAATTTCAGAAAAAAAATAAACAAAATTATCAAAAATACATTTTTTTAAACCTTATCCCTATGAAAATAAAAAGCCCCCACAAATAAAAAAACCCTAATCTAAACTGAACTACCAATAGCCCTAAGATACACAGCTCTTTTACATTTAAAAGAATACTAAGTCCCCCCTAACAGTAAAAACCCCCCATCCACCAAACCCCCCAAAATAAAAAAAACCTAACACTAAAAAAATCTAAACTACCCATTGCCCCTAAAGGGGGATCCACTCATTGGGGAAGACTGCTCCGCATCTCTGCTCCACGCCGTCTTTGCTCCGGATGAAGATAGAAGATGACGGAGCCGCCTGGAAGAAAACCTTCTCCGCCGGACTTCAGGAATGGTGAGGTACCTATTTGGGTCTTAGTTTTAGGATTTATTTATTTATTTATTATTTTTATGATTAGGGATTTAATGGGCTGTAAAAGAGCTGATTGCCCTTTTAAGGGCAGTAAAAGAGCTGATGCCCTTTTAAGGGCAATGTCCATACAAATGCCCCTTTAGGGGCAATGGGTAGTTTAGGTTTTTTTAGTGTTGGATTTTTTATTTTGGGGTTGGTTGAGTGGGGGGTTTTACTGTTAGGGGGGGTAATAGGTAACTTTGTAAGTAAAAGAGCTGTTTAACTTAGGGCTATGCCCTACAAAAGGCCCTTTTAAGGGCTATTGGTAGTTTAGTATTATATTAGGGGGTGTTTTTATTTTGGGGGGTATTAGTTTAGGTTTAAACTTTTTATTTTGGATAGCTTTGTTTATATTTTTCTGTAATTTTACTTTAGCTTGGGGGTTTGTATTTTTTAAACATAGACTGCCCTCTGGGCAGGCTTATCGCCTAGTATTTATATATATATATATATAAATTTCACTATTTTTATCTGTACATACAGGTATACCTCATTTTATTGCGCTTTGCAGATATTGCTCTTTTTCCAAATTGAAGTTTTGTGGCAACCCTGTGTCTATTAACTCAATTTTTCCAACTTATATACACATATAAACACATATATACATATGAGTATACAACAAAGGGTTTTTTTGGTTAAGCACACCACAAAAAGACTATTTGCAACCTAGCACACACATTGTGGAAGTGCTACCAAGGTGACCAGCAATGATTAATTGAAAAAAACAAGAAAGTGTAGGTGCACATCCTACCACTAGAGTCCACATAGTTATAGCATATTTAAATATATACTTCAATTTGCTAAATATACTTGCACTGTTTAAATAAGATTGGGGATAGACATCTAACACAATAATATCGACATATATTTAAATTGCAAAGAATATTATCAGAAAAATATGCTTTTAAATAAAAATGGGATCTTAGTCACACAATATGATCATATTCTGCTAAGCCAGTCTACCACTTACAAGGTGTCCCAAATCAGACTGGTCCTATGCTAATCAGTATCCACACTGCAGCAAATTATGTCTATGCAGAGTTCCTTAGCTATATATATATATATATATATATATATATATATATATGACACAGATGGAACACATCTGAACTGGGTGGCGTGCATTAACCAAAAGGAGGGTTTGGTTAGCTCCCTAATTTAAAGATACAACAAACATGAGTATACATATATGCACACCTATATATACACACCGCCAGCAAATAGATTATGACTCACTGAAGACTCACTGCTCAGCTGATGGTTAGCATTTTTTAGCAATAAAGTATTTTTTAATTAAGGTATGTACATTGTTATTTTTAGAGATAATGCTACTGCACGCTTAATAGACTACAGTATAGTGTAATTGTTTACTTTATTGCTATATTCGCTTTATTGCGATGGTCTGGAATGGAAACCGCAATATCTCTGAGGTATTTAATTTTCACTTTCTTTATTATTAAAGGGACACTGTACCCAAATGTTTTCTTTTGTGATTTAGATAGAACATGAAATTTTAAGCAACTTTCTAACGGCTAGATTTAGAGTTCTGCGGCCAAAGGGGTGCGTTAGCTACGCATGCTTTTTTTCACCCGCACCTTTTAAATACCGCTGGTATTTAGAGTTCACAGAAGGGCTGCGTTAGGCTCCAAAAAGGGAGCGTATAGCATATTTACCGCCACTGCAATTCTAAATTCCAATTAAATGCTTGTGCACGATTCCCCCATAGAAAACAATGGGGCATTTTGAGCTGAAAAAAAAACAAACACCTGCAAAAAAGCAGCGTTCAGCTCCTAACGCAGCCCCATTGTTTCCTATGGGGAAACACTTCCTATGTCTGCACCTAACACCCTAACATGTACCTCGAGTCTAAACACCCCTAACCTTACACTTATTAACCCCTAATCTGCCGCCCCGCTATCGCTGACACCTGCATATTTTTTTTAACCCCTAATCTGCCGCTCCGTACACCGCCGCAACCTACGTTATCCCTATGAACCCCTAATCTGCTGCCCCTAACACCGCCGACCCCTATATTATATTTATTAACCCCTAATCTGCCGCCCCCAACGTCGCCTCCACCTACCTACAATTATTAACCCCTAATCAAGTATTAACCCCTAATTTGCCGACCGGAGCTCACCGCTACTCTAATACATTTTTTAACCCCTAAGATAATTCTAACCCTAACACCCCCCTAAATTAAATATAATTTTTATCTAACGAAATAAATTAACTCTTATTAAATAAATTATTCCTATTTAAAGCTAAATACTTACCTGTAAAATAAACCCTAATGTAGCTACAATATAAATAATAATTATATTGTAGCTATTTTAGGATTAATATTTATTTTACAGGCAACTTTGTAATTATTTTAACCAGGTACAATAGCTGTTAAATAGTTAATAACTATTTAATAGTTACCTAGTTAAAATAATTACAAAATTACCTGTAAAATAAATCCTAACCTATGTTAAAATTAAACCTAACACTACACTATCAATAAATAAATTAAATAAACTACCTACAATTATCTACAATTAAACCTAACACTACACTATCAATAAATTAATTAAATACAATACCTACAAATACATACAATTAAATAAACTAACTAAAGTACAAAAAATAAAAAAATATTTACAAACATTAGAAAAATATTTCAACAATTTTAAACTAATTACACCTACTCTAAGCCCCCTAATAAAATAAAAAAAGACCCCCAAAATAAAAAAATGCCCTACCCTATTCTAAAATTAAAATAGAAAAGCTCTTTTACCTTACCAGCCCTCAAAAGGGCCCTTTGCGGGGCATGCCCCAAAGAATTTAGCTCTTTTGCCTGTAAAAAAAAAACATACAATACCCCCCCCAACATTACAACCCACCACCCACATACCCCTAATCTAACCCAAACCCCCCTTAAATAAACCTAACACTAAGCCCCTGAAGATCTCCCTACCTTGTCTTCACCACACCGGGTCCCAATCTGTCCAGAAGAGCCTCCGAAATCTTCATCCAAGCCCAAGCAGGGGGCTGAAGACATCCATCCTCCGGCTGAAGTCTGGATCCAAGCGGCGGCTGAAGAAATCCATCATCGGGCTGAAGTCTTAATCCAAGCGGGCGCTGAAGAAGACCATCATCGGGATGAAGTCTTCTATCAAGCGGCATCTTCAATCTGCTTTCTTCTGGAGCCATCATCTTCCAGCCGACGCGGATCCATCCTCTTCTACCGACGCCTACTTGCCGAATGAAGCCCCGTTCCTCTCAGAGTACAGTGAATGTCAGAGAGATGTGAAGGGAGTATCACCTATTGAATACAATGGTCTTCCTAACGGGGATCTATTTCATAGGTTCTCTGTTATCGGTCATAGAGATTCATCTCCTACCTCCCTTTTCAGATCGACGATATACTCTCATATACCATTACCTCTACTGATTTTTATTTCAGTACTGGTTTGGCTATCTACTTTATGTGGATGGGTGTCTTTTGGTAAGTATGTCTCATTTACTTAAGACACTCTCAGCTATGGTTTGGCACTTTATATATAAAGTTCTAAATATATGTTTGTACTTATATTTGCCATGATTCGGGTTTATCAGTATATTTCCTTTTTGCAGACTGTCAGTTTCATATCTGGGAAATGTTTTTTTAAAAAAAAAAAATTCTTACTTGAGGATTTCAAATTGACTCTTTCTAAATTGCGGGCTGTATTAGGCTTGTGAGAGCGCAGATTGCTATAATTTATTGCGTCATTCTTGGCGCAAGACTTTATTTGGTGCGAATATTACATTTGTTGACCCAAATTCATCATTTTTGGCGTCTTATTTGGCGCAGAGTCTTTCACGAGGTTGCATCATCTATGACGCTCGAGTTTTGTTCTGGATGTTTTTGGCGGCAATAAATGTTTTTCCGTTTGTGGTGCATCATTCTTGGCGCCAAACATTTTTTCATTATTTAAGACCTCATTCCTTTTGCCTCTGGTCTTTTTTTCTATGTCAGAGGCCTATTCTATGTACATGAACTGCCTGACTCACTGCTGCAAATACAACCGATGTAACTAGCTACCCCATCCTTATGTCTCTGCACCCTAAACCTATTGACTGTGAGCTCTCCGGAACAGGGCCCTCTTCCTCCTGTGCTAGATTTGTTTAGTTTTGTTATGTTTTGTATTTTATCACAAATATTTGTCATTGTATACCCCTATCATTGTACCCAGCGCTAAGGAATTTGGCGGCGCTATACAAATAAATGAAAATAATAATAATATTCTGTTTGCATTTTTTCCCCATTCCTGAAACTGTCATATAAGGAAATTGATCATTTTGCTTTATATGTTGTTTTTTCTTTTACATAGTGCAAGATGTCTCAATCTGATCCTGTCTCAGAATCTACTACTGGAATCCTGCTGCCTGATATCAGTTCTACCAAAGATAAGTGCATTTGTTGTAAACTTGTGGTAACTGTTCCTCCAGCTGTGGTTTGTAATAGTTGTCATGATAAACTTTTACATGCAGAGAATGTTTCCAGGCTTTGTCTGCCATTCTGTCTTCTAATAAACGTAAAATGTCTTTTAAAACTTCTCATAGAGTTGATGAATTTTCTTATGACCTACAACATACTGATTTATCTATCTCTGATGAGGATCTGTCTGATTCAGAGGATCCTGCCTCAGATATTGACACTGACAAATCCTCTTATTTATTTAAAATGGAGTATATTCGTTCTTTATTAAAAGAAGTGTTGATTGCATTAGATATGGAGGAGACTAGTCCTCTTGATACTAAAACTAGTAAACGTTTACATTTGGTTTATAAACCTCATGTAGTTATTCCAGAGATTTTTCCAGTTCCTGATGCTATTTCAGGTATGATTTAAAAAAAATGGAATAGACTGGGTACTTCTTTTACTCCTTCTTCAAGGTTTAAAAAATTGTATCCTTTGCCTACTGATAGATTGGAGTTTTGGGAAAAGATCCCCAAAGTTGATGGGGCCATCTCTACTCTTGTTAAACGTACTACTATTCCTACAGAAGATAGTACTTCTTTTAAAGATCCTTTAGATAGGAAGCTTGAATCTTATCTAAGGAAAGCTTATTTATGTTCAGGCCATCTTCTTAGGCCTGCTATTACTTTGGCCGATGTTGCAGCTGCCTCAACTTTTTGGTTGGAAACTTTAGCGCAACAAGTATCAGATCATAATGTGTATAGCATTGTTAAATTAATTCAACATGCTAATAATTTCATTTGTGATGCCATTTTTTATATCATCAGAATTGATGTTAGATATATGTCTTTAGCTATTTTAGCTAGAAAAGCTATATGGCTTAAATCTTGGAATACTGATATGACTTCTAAATCGACATTGCTATCTCTTTCTTTCCAAGGTAATAAATTATTTGAACAAAACAAAACAGGACAGCTGCACTCAGATACTTATTGTAAGAGAAACAGGTGCTACCTAGAGAATGATATTTTCACAAACATAGCAAGAAAGTGGATTCCCACAAAATGAGGGGTTTCCAAAAGTCTAGGCTCAGGGGCCTAGTTATCAAGCCGTCAACCTCAAATACGCTGCGTATTCCGCAGCGTATTTGTGGCGAGGCTGATTCGCCTTAGTTATCAAAGGCTCGAGACCGGCAAAAGTAGAATTTTGTGACGTAAACTTCGATCCGCCGGACTCAGTCCGACACAGATCGATTCTTACGTCACTCCAGATGTTCCGCACACAAGTGCGGCACAATCTCACTACTTTTGCTAGTTATCAAAAAACTAGCAGGTACGCTCGGCACTTTTACGGCCCAGCGTACCTGGTTTTCAAAGCGCCAGCCTGGAGGCGGCGGATCCCATAGGAATCAATGGGAGTCTGACCATAGCGAAAGTACAAGTTCGCTGCTGCCAGACATCCCATTCATTCCTATGGGAGCTGTCTACACCTAACACCCAAACATGTACCCCGAGTCTAAACACCGCTAATCTGACTCCACCTACACCGCCGCAACTACATAAAGTTATTACCCCCTAAACCGCCGCTCCCGGAGCCCACCGCAACTATAATAAATGTATTAACCCCTAAACCGCCGCTCCCTGAACCCGCCGCAACCTATATTAAATGTATTAACCCCTATCTTGCCCCCCTACACCGTCGCCACCTATAATAAATTTATTAACCCCTATCCTGCCCCCCACTACGCCGCCGCCACTGTAATAAAATGATTAACCCCTAAACCTAAGTCTAACACTAACCCTAACGCCCCCCTAACTTAAATATTAATTAAATAAATCTAAATAAATTAACTCTTATTAACTAAATGAATCCTATTTAAAACTAAATACTTACCTTTAAAATAAACCCTAATATAGCTACAATATAAATAATAATTATATTGTAGCTATCTTAGGATTTATTTTTATTTTACAGGTAACTTTGTATTTATTTTAGCTAGTTAGAATAGTTATTAAATAGTTATTAACTATTTAATAACTACCTAGCTAAAATAATTACAAAATTACCTGTAAAATAAATCCTAACCTAAGTTACAATTAAACCTAATACTACACTATCATTAAATTAACTAAATAAACTACCTACAAATAACTACAATTAAATACAATTACATAAACTAACTAAAGTACAAAAAATAAAAAAAGCTAAGTTACAAAAAATAAAAAATTAAGTTACAAACATGTTAAAAATATTACAACAATTTTAAGCTACTTACACCTAATCTAAGCCCCCTAATAAAATAACAAACCCCCCCAAAATAAAAAAAATCCCTACCCTATTCTAAATTAAATAAATTTCAAAGCTCTTTTACCTTACCAGCCCTTAAAAGGGCCATTTGTGGGGGCATGCCCCAAAAAGTTCAGCTCTTTTGCCTGTAAAAGAAAAATACAACCCCCCCCAACATTAAAACCCACCACCCACATACCCCTAATCTAACCCAAACCCCCCTTACAAAAACCTAACACTAATCCCCTGAAGATCATCCTACCTTGAGTCGTCTTCACTCAGCCGAGCCACCGATGGAACTGAAGAGGACATCCGGAGCGGAAGAAGTTAATCCTCCAAGCGGCGCTGAAGAAATCTTCCATCCGATGAAGTCATCATCCAGGCGGCGCTGAAGAAGTCTTCGATCCGGCCGATGTCATCTTCAAAGAGGCGCTGAAGAGGTCTTCTATCCGGGCGAAGTCATCTTCCAAGCCGGGTCTTGAATCTTCCTTCCGCCGACGCGGAACCACCTTCTTCACCGACGGACTACGACGAATGACGGCTCCTTTAAGGGACGTCATCCAAGATGGCGTCCCCTCAATTCCGATTGGCTGATAGGATTCTATCAGCCAATCGGAATTAAGGTAGGAAAAATCTGATTGGCTGATGGAATCAGCCAATCAGATTGAGCTCGCATTCTATTGGCTGTTCCGATCAGCCAATAGAATGCGAGCTCAATCTGATTGGCTGATTGGATCAGCCAATCGGATTGAACTTGAATCTGATTGGCTGATTCCATCAGCCAATCAGATTTTCCTACCTTAATTCCGATTGGCTGATAGAATCCTATGAGCCAATCGGAATTGAGGGGACGCCATCTTGGATGACGTCCCTTAAAGGAGCCGTCATTCGTCGTAGTCCGTCGGTGAAGAAGGTGGTTCCGCGTCGGCGGAAGGAAGATTCAAGACCCGGCTTGGAAGATGACTTCGCCCGGATAGAAGACCTCTTCAGCGCCTCTTTGAAGATGACATCGGCCGGATCGAAGACTTCTTCAGCGCCGCATGGATGATGACTTCATCGGATGGAAGATTTCTTCAGCGCCGATTGGAGGATTAACTTCTTCCGCTCCGGATGTCCTCTTCAGTTCCATCGGTGGCTCGGCTGAGTGAAGACGACTCAAGGTAGGATGATCTTCAGGGGATTAGTGTTAGGTTTTTGTAAGGGGGGTTTGGGTTAGATTAGGGGTATGTGGGTGGTGGGTTTTAATGTTGGGGGGGGGTTGTATTTTTCTTTTACAGGCAAAAGAGCTGAACTTTTTGGGGCATGCCCCCACAAATGGCCCTTTTAAGGGCTGGTAAGGTAAAAGAGCTTTGAAATTTATTTAATTTAGAATAGGGTAGGGATTTTTTTTATTTTGGGGGGGTTTGTTATTTTATTAGGGGGCTTAGATTAGGTGTAAGTAGCTTAAAATTGTTGTAATATTTTTAACATGTTTGTAACTTAATTTTTTATTTTTTGTAACTTAGCTTTTTTTATTTTTTGTACTTTAGTTAGTTTATGTAATTGTATTTAATTGTAGTTATTTGTAGGTAGTTTATTTAATTAATTTAATGATAGTGTAGTATTAGGTTTAATTGTAACTTAGGTTAGGATTTATTTTACAGGTAATTTTGTATTTCTTTTAGCTAGGTAGTTATTAAATAGTTAATAACTATTTAATAACTATTCTAACTAGCTAAAAGAAATACAAAAATACCTGTAAAATAAATATAAATCCTAAGATAGCTATAATATAATTATTAATTACATTGTAGCTATCTTAGGGTTTATTTTACAGGTAAGTATTTATTTTTAAATAGGAATAATTTATTAAAGTATAGTGTAGTGTTAGGTGTAATTGTAACTTAGGTTAGGATTTATTTCACAGGTACATTTCTCTTTATTTTAGCTAGGTAAGCTATTAAATAGTTAATAACTATTTAATAGCTATTGTACCTGGTTAAAATAAATTGAAAGTTACCTGTAAAATAAATATAAATCCTAAGATAGCTACAATATAATTATTATTTATATTGTAGCTATATTAGGGTTTATTTTAAAGGTAAGTATTTAGTTTTAAATAGGATTCATTTAGTTAATAAGAGTTAATTTATTTAGATTTATTTAATTAATATTTAAGTTAGGGGGGCGTTATGGTTAGGGTTAGACTTAGGTTTAGGGGTTAATCATTTTATTACAGTGGCGGCGGCGTAGTGGGGGGCAGGATAGGGGTTAATACATTTATTATAGGTGGCGACGGTGTAGGGGGGGCAGATTAGGGGTTACTAGGTATAATGTAGGTGGCAGCGGTGTCCGGGAGCGGCGGTTTAGGGGTTAATACATTTATAAGATTTGCGGCGGGGTCTAGGAGAGGCGGTTTAGGGGTTAATACATTTATAAGAGTTGCGGCAGGGTCTAGGAGCGGCGGTTTAGGGGTTAATACATTTATAAGAGTTGCGGCAGGGTCTAGGAGCGGCGGTTTAGGGGTTAGTAACTTTATGTAGTTGCGGGGGGCTCCGGGGCGCCGGTATAGGGGGTAGAGCAGTGTAGTTAGTGTGAGTGCTTAGTGACAGGCTAGCAATAAAGCTGGGAAAAAGCCGAAGGGCAGCGAGATCGGATGAGTGATAACTGTCACAGTCCGCTGCTCATCGCCCCGCGGCTTTTTGACAGCTTTATTTTATAACTTAGGCGTATTTTTTTCAGGTCCGCGGCGGCGAAGGTAGGCGAGCTTAGGCGGACGTATTGGGCCGGCGAAGCCAGAAAAGTAGACGGCTTGATAACTAGCCCCCTCAATCAGCACAACTGTTAATAATAAAAACTCAAGAAACATAAGTGTCAAAAAGTAAAAATATCCTTTAATAAATCACACAATTCACAAACATACCACATTCATGCATGGGATCCCAGTAATAAAAAGTCAATGGGCTGAGAACAAACTTCTGGTGCACCAGGGTGAACTGGATATATATATGTTAACCAGTGGTATTAAATATTTGTAATCCACAAAGGAGATAGTTCCATATCTTTAAGTCCCCAAAGTGCAGCTCAGCCGTACTAGCCGGACCAAACCCTCGACCCAGAACAGTGATCAAATCACCTTCAAAGCATACCTTTAAAAGCCGTGCGTGTATATGTTATTCACAGGTGCAGGAGCTGTCATATCCTTCTTAACCACATTTGGTAAACAGTACTACCTGTGTTCGTAGTGCCAACGGCAGAATCTTCAATGCTTAAATGGAGCGTGGTCTTACAGGGCAGGTCGGGGATAGCCGGGATCCAATGCTACGGTAACAAAAAGAGGCTGCAAAGCACAGACGAGTCTGAACGCTCGTTTCACTCCTTCACATAGTGCATTATTTGGTTCTCAGTTGGATTCTATAATTTCAACTGTCACTGGGAAAGCGAGCTTTTTTGCCTCAGGATAAAAATCTAAGGGTAAATTTAAAGCTTCTAACCGTTTTTGTTCCTTTCGACAAAATACGGAACAGAAACCTAATCCTTCCCCTAAGGAATCTGTCTCCAATTGGAAGCCTTCCTTAATCTGGAATAAATCCAAGCCATTTAAGAGATCTAAACCAGCCCCCAAGTCCGCATGAAGGTGTGGGCCTCATTCCGGCTCAGCTGGTAGGGGGCAGATTAAAATTTTTCAAGGATGTTTGGATAAATTCAGTCCAAAATCATTGGATTCAGAAAATTGTCTCTCAGGGGTACAGAATAGGTTTCAGAGTAAGACCACCTGTGAAAAGTTTCTTTCTTTCTCTCACGCATTCCAGTGAACCCAGAGAAAGCACAGGCTTTCCTGAAGTGTGTTTCAGACCTGGGGTAATCGTGCCAGTTCCTTTTCAGGAACAGGGTCTGGGGTTTTATTCAAATCTGTTCATTGTCCCAAAGAAAGAAAATTCATTCAGACCAGTTCTGGATCTAAAAGTCTTGAATCGTTATGTAAGAGTACCAACATTCAAAATGGTGACTATAAGGACTATTCTGCCTTTTGTTCAGCAAGGGCATTATATGCCCACAATAGACTTACAGGATGCATATCTTCCTATTCCGATTCATCCAGATCACTATCAGTTCCTGAGATTCTCTTTTCTAGACAAGCATTACCAATTTGTTGCTCTTCCTTTTGGCCTAGCCACAGCTCCAAGGATCTTTTCAAAGGTTCTTGGTGCTCTACTCTCTGTAATCAGATAGCGGGGTATTGCAGTGTTTCCTTATTTGGACAATATCTTGGTACTTGCTCAGTCTTTACATTCTGCAGAATCTCACACAAATCAACTAGTGTTGTTTCTTCAAAGACATGGTTGGAGGATCAATTTACCAAAAAATTCTTTGATTCCTCAGACAAGGGTAACCTTTTTAGGTTTCCAGATAGATTCAGTATCCATGACTTTGTCTCTAACAGACAAGAGACGTCTGAAATTGGTTGCAGCCTGTCGGAACCTTCAGTCTCAGTCATTCCCTTCAGTAGCTATGTGCATGGAGGTTTTAGGTCTCATGACTGCAGCATCGGACGCGATCCCCTTTGCTCGTTTTCACATGAGACCTCTTCAGCTTTGTATGCTGAACCAATGGTGCAGGGATTATACAAGGACATCACAATTAATATCCTTAAATCCCAATGTTCGACTATCTCTGACTTGGTGGTTAGATCACCATCGTATATTTCAAGGGGCCTCTTTTGTTTGTCCAACCTGGACTGTGATCACAACAGATGCAAGTCTTTCAGGTTGGGGAACTGTCTGGGGATCTCTGACAGCACAAGGGGTTTGGAAATCTCAAGAGGCAAGATTACCAATCAATATTTTGGAACTCCATGTGATTCTCAGAGCTCTTCAGTTTGGGCCTCTATTGAAGAGAGAGATGTTTATTTGTTTTCAGACAGACAATGTAACAACTGTGGCATATGTCAATCATCAGGGTGGGACTCAGTCCTCAGGCTATGAAAGAAGTATCCTGGATACTTGTTTGGGCAGAATTCAGCTCCTGTCTAATTTCTGCGGTCCATATCCCAGGTATAGACAATTGGGAAGCGGATTATCTCAGTCGTCAAACTTTACATCTGGGAGAGTGGTCTCTTCACCCAGATGTGTTTCCTCAAATTGTTCAGATGTGGGGGCTTCTAGAAATAGATCTGATGGCATCTCATCTTAACAAGAAACTTCCCAGGTACCTATCCAGGTCCAGGGATCCTGAGGCGGAAGCAGTGGATGCATTGACACTTCCCTGGAGTTATCAACCTGCCTATATTTTCCGCCTCTAGTTCTTCTTCCAAGAGTGATTTCCAAGATCATCATGGAGCAATAGTTTGTGCTGCTGGTGGCTCCAGCATGGGCTCACAGATTTTGGTATGCGGATCTTGTTCGGATGTCCAGTTGCCAACCATGGCCACTTCCACTAAGGCCAGACCTTCTATCTCAAGGTCAGTTTTTTCCATCAGGATCTCAAATCATTACATTTGAAGGTATGGAAATTGAACGCTTAGTGCTTAGTCATAGAGGTTTCTCTGACTCAGTGATTAATACTATGTTGCAGGCTCATAAATCTGTTTCTAGAAAGATTTATTATCAAGTTTGGAAGACTTACATTTCATGGTGTTCTTCTCATAAATTCTCTTGGCATTCTTTTAGAATTCCTAGAATTTTACAGTTTCTTCAGGATGGTTTGGATAAGGGTTTGTCTGCAAGTTCCTTGAAAGGACAAATCTCTGCTCTTTCTGTTTTATTCCACAGAAACATTGCTAAACTCCCTGATATTTATTGTTTTGTACTGACTTTGGTTCGTATCAAGCCTGTCATTAAATCAATCTCTCCTCCTTGGAGTCTTAATTTGGTTTTGAAGGCTTTACAGGCTCCTCCGTTTGAGCCTATGGGGGGTAGTTATCAACGTGTTAACTTTCCTGTCTTCGCCGGCCCAATACGCCCGCCTAAGCTCGCCTACCTTCGCCACCGCGGACCTGAAAAAATACGCCTAAGTTATCAAATAAAGCTGTCAAAAAGCCAGGGGGCGATGAGCAGCGGACTGTGAGAGTTATCACTCATCCGATCTCGCTGCTCTTCGGCTTTTCCCAGCTTTATTGCTAGCCTGTCACTAAGCACTCACACTAAACTACACTGTTCTACCCCCTATACCGGCGCCCCCGGAGCCCCCCGCAACTAATTAAAGTTAGTAACCCCTAAACCGCCGCTCCTAGACCCTGCCGCAAGTCTTATAAATGTATTAACCCCTAAACCGCTGCTCCCGGAGCCCACCGCCACCTACATTATACCTAGTAACCCCTATCCTGCCCCCCCTATACCGTCGCCCTCTATAATAAAGTTATTAACCCCTATCCTGCTGATCCCGCACCTCGCCGCAAATAAATAAATAGTTTAACCCCTAAACCGCCGCTCCCTGAACCCACCGCAACCTATATTAAATTTATTAACCCCTATCCTGCCCCCCCTACACCGTCGCCACCTATAATAAATTTATTAACCCCTATCCTGCCCCCCACTACACCGCCGCCACTGTAATAAAATTATTAACCCCTAAACCTAAGTCTAACACTAACCCTAACACCCCCCTAACTTAAATATTAATTAAATAAATCTAAATAATATTTCTATTATGAACTAAATTAATCCTATTTAAAACTAAATACTAAAAACTAAATACTTACCTATAAAATAAACCCTAATATAGCTACAATATAAATAATAATAATAATCTTAGGATTTATTTTTATTTTACAGGCACCTTTCAATTTATTTTAACTAGGTACAATAGCTATTAAATAGTTATTAACTATTTAATAGCTACCTAGTTAGAATAACGAGAAATTTACCTGTAAAATAAAAACTAACCTAAGTTACAATTACACCTAACACTACACTACAATTAAATAAATTATTCCTATTTAAAACTAAATACTTACCTGTAAAATAAACCCTAAGATAGCTACAATATAATTAATAATTACATTGTAGCTATCTTAGGATTTATATTTATTTTACAGGTAACTTAATTTTAGCTATTTTATTTTAGCTAGCTAGAATAGTTATTAAATAGTTATTAACTATTTAATAACTACCTAGTTAAAAGAAATATAAAATTACCTGTAAAATAAATCCTAACCTAAGTTACAATTAAACCTAACACTAAACTATCATTAAATAAATTAAATAAACTACCTACAAATAACTACAATTAAATACAATTACATAAACTAACTAAAGTACAAAAAATAAAAAAAGCTAAGTTACAAAAAATAAAAAAAATAAGTTACAAACATTTAAAAAATATTACAACAATTTTAAGCTACTTACACCTAATATAAGCCCCCTAATAAAATAACAAACCCCCCCAAAATAAAAAAATGCCCTACCCTATTCTACATTAAAAAAGTTCAAAGCTCTTTTACCTTACCAGCCCTTAAAAGTGCCTTTTGTGGGGGCATGCCCCAAAGAGTTCAGCTCTTTTGCCTGTAAAAGAAAAATACAACCCCCCCAACATGAAAACCCACCACCCACATACCCCTAATCTAACCCAAACCCCCCTTAAAATAACCTAACCTTAATCCCCTGAAGATCATCCTACCTTTAGTTGTCTTCACTCAGCCGAGCCACTGATGGAACTGAAGAGGACATCCGGACCGGCAGAAGTGATCATCCAAGGGGCGCTGAAGAAATCTTCCATTCGATGAAGTGATCCTCCAAGCGGCACTGAAGAAATCTTCCATCTGGGCGAGGTCATCTTCCAAGAGGCGCTGAAGAAGTCTTCTATCCGGGCGAGGTCATCTTCGAAGCCGGGTCTGGAATCTTCATCCCGCCGACGCGGAACATCCTTCTTTCCCGACGGACTACCGACGAATGAAGGCTCCTTTAAGGGACGTCATCCAAGATGGCATCCCTTCAATTCCGATTGGCTGATAGGATTCTATCAGCCAATCGGAATTAAGGTAGGAAAATTCTATCAGCCAATCAGATTGAGTTCGCATTCTATTGGCTGTTCCGATCAGCCAATAGAATGCAAGCTCAATCTGATTGGCTGATTGGATCAGCCAATCGGATTGAACTTGAATCTGATTGGCTGATTCCATCAGCCAATCAGAATTTTCCTACCTTAATTCCGATTGGCTGATAGAATCCTATCAGCCAATCGGAATTGAAGGGACGCCATCTTGGATGACGTCCCTTAAAGGAGCCTTCATTCGTCGGTAGTCCGTCGGGAAAGAAGGATGTTCTGTGTCGGCGGGATGAAGATTCAAGACCCGGCTTCGAAGATGACCTCGCCCGGATAGAAGACTTCTTCAGCGCCTCTTGGAAGATGACCTCGCCCGGATGGAAGATTTCTTCAGCGCCGCTTGGAGGATCACTTCATCGGATGGAAGATTTCTTCAGCGCCCCTTGGATGATCACTTCTGCCGGTCCAGATGTCCTCTTCAGTTCCATCGGTGGCTCGGCTGAGTGAAGACAACTAAAGGTAGGATGATCTTCAGGGGATTAGTGTTAGGTTATTTTAAGGGGGGTTTGGGTTGCTTGTAAACTAAAAATAAATCCTAAAATAGCTATAATGTAACTATAAGTTATATTGTAGCTAGCTTAGGGTTTATTTTATAGGTAAGAATTTAGTTTTAATTAGGTATAATTTATTTAATTGTAGTTATTTTGTTTAGATTTATTTAAATTATATTTAAATTAGGGGATGTTAGGGTTAGATTTAGGTTTAGGGGTTAATAACTTTATTATAGTGGTGGCGACGTTGGCGGCGGCAGATTAGGGGTTCACAGGGATAATGTAGGTGGCGGCGGTGTCCGGAGCGGCAGATTAGGGGTTAAAAATATAATGTAGGTGTCAGCGATAGCGGGGACGGCAAATTAGGGGTTAATAAGTGTAAGATTAGGGGTGTTTAGACTCGGGGTTCATGTTAGGGTGTTAGGTGTAGACAGAAAATTAATTTCCCCATAGGAATCAATGGGACTGCGTTAGGAGCTGAACGCTGCTTTTTTGCAGGTGTTAGGTTTTTTTCAGCCGGCTCAGCCCCATTGTTTCCTATGGGGAAATCATGCACGAGCACGTTTAGCCAACTTACCGCTACCGTAAGCATCGCTGGTATTGAGGTGAGATGTGGAGCTAAATTTTGCTCTATGCTCACCTTTTTGCGGCTAACGCTGGGTTTAAAAAAAACCATAATACCAGCGTTATCTTAAGGGAGCGTTAAAAAAAGGCTCATTAGCAACGCACCCCTGTTATCGCAAAACTCGTAATCTAGGCGATAGTTTTTAAAATAAGTAATAAAAGTTAGATTATTATTTTATACAAAACCCTCCAAATGTGACGCAAATATGTCCACTTTAAAAATAAATATTAAATTGTATACCTTAGTGAACAATTATATTGATGGATATTGTTTAATATATATGTAAAATACTTGATGATTGAAATGTTTACAAAATTGATAATATTTTTCTTTTTTCCTACAGGCAAAGCTGGTTACTTTTGTTATGAATGGCTCCTGACCCCGTATACTAACCCCCAACTCAGGAAACATATTAAGTTTAAAGGGACAGTCTAGGCCAAAATAAACTTTCATGATTCAGATAGAGCATGTAATTTTAAACAATTTTCCAATTTACTTTTATCACCAATTTTGCTTTGTTCTCTTGGTATTCTTAGTTGAAAGCTTAACCTAGGAGGTTCATATACTAATTTCTTAGACCACCTCTTTCAGATTGCATTTTAACAGTTTTTCACCACTAGAGGGTGTTAGTTCACGTATTTCATATAGATAACACTGTGCTTGTGCACAAGAAGTTATTTGGGAGCAGGCACTGATTGGATAGACTGCAAGTCTGTCAAAAGAACTGAAAAAAGGGGCCGTTTGCAGAGGCTTAGATACAAGATAATCACAGAGGTAAAAAGTATATTATTATAAATGTGTTAGTTATGCAAAACTGGGAAATGGGTAATAAAGGGATTATCTATCTTTTAAAACAATAAAAATTCTGGTGTAGACTGTCCCTTTAATGAGTTACATAAGACCACCAGGGGGATAATTGAAAGAACATTTGGCTTACTAAAAATCTGGACAGATCTGGAGGGGCAATGCAGTATTCTCCAGAGAAAGTTGCAAAAATAATATTAGTTTGCTGTATTTTGCACAATATTGCAACCAAAAGAGGATGCCCCATTGAGGCTGATATGATATTCCCATGCCCTTTGATGATTTCCCTGAGGAAAATTGTAGGGAGCCACCAAATAGGCGTGGTATGGCCACAAGGAACATGGTTTTAAATCAGTATTTTGAACATTAATTTAAACTAATAATTATTTGCTTATGTTGTTGCATTATTTTCTCCAGATAAAAATTGTTTTAATAACTTTTATTTTGGTTTACTTTATCTATTTGTACAAATTAAAATTATACCAATTTATTTTTGTCTTAATTTTGTCAAATTTATTAAACATCCTAGTTAAGATTTGTTCCATTTATCACATAACAATAAATACAGTTGATGCTGATGTAAATCTATTAACAAAAAATAAGATAACATTTTGTTTGAAGACAAAAAGGTTTTAGATAACAATTATGTCAAACAGGAGGTTAACAAACAATTAACCGTTCATTCCAAACAGACGTTGAATGTCAATGCTATTGTGTCTAAACTCAAAAATGTTTTGTGCACTAATTACTAAAGACAGTGGAGTTGACACTGAAAGTGATAGAATTCTATCAGCCTATCGGAATTAAGGTAGAAAAAAATCCTATTGGCTGATGCAATCAAGACTCGTAATACCAGCGGGCGTTAAAAAGCAGCGTTAGGACCGGCTAGCGCTGCTTTTTAAGCCTAATGCAAAACTCGTAATCTAGTCGCATATTAGTATGCATGCAAAAAAAAGCATTTAAAGGGATATGAAACACTAAACCTTTATTTCATGGGTGTCGGATAGAGCATGCAATTTTTATCAAATGTAGAATTTAATCTTATTAATAAATAGGCATGCTCCTAAGCTTAAAATCTTTATATCAAACTAAAGATACTAAGATAACAAAAGAAAACATTACAATATGAATACATTATAAAACAAAATTACAACCACATGCTCTGGGGGGTAGTTATCAAGCCGTCTACTTTTCTGGCTTCGCCGGCCCAATACGCCCGCCTAAGCTCGCCTCACATCGCCGCCGCGGACCTGAAAAAATACGCCTAAGTTATCAAATAAAGCTGTCAAAAAGCCGCGGGGCGATGAGCAGCAGACTGTGAGAGTTATCACTCATCCGATCTCGCTGCCCTTCGGCTTTTTCCCAGCTTTATTGCTAGCCTGTCACTAAGCACTCACACTAAACTACACTGTTCTACCCCCTATACCGGCGCCCCCGGAGCCTCCCACAACTCAATAAAGTTACTAACCCCTAAACCGCCGCTCCTAGACCCTGCCGCAACTCTTATAAATGTATTAACCCCTAAACCCCCGCTCCTAGACCTTGCCACAACTCTTATAAATGTATTAACCCCTAAACCGCCGCTCCTAGACCCTGCCGCAACTCTTATAAATGTATTAACCCCTAAACCGCCGCTCCTAGACCCCGCCGCAACTCTTATAAATGTATTAACCCCTAAACCGCCACTCCCGGACACCGCTGCCACCTACAGTATACCTAGTAACCCCTATCCTGCCCCCCCTACACCGTCGCCCTCTATTATAAAATTATTAACCCCTATCCTGCTGATCCCGCACCTCTCCGCAACTAAATAAATAGTTTAACCCCTAAACCGCCACTCCCTGAACCCGCCGCAACCTATATTAAACCTATTAACCCCTATCCTGCCCCCCCTACACCGTCGCCACCTATAATAAATTTATTAACCCCTAATCTGCCCCCCACTACACCGCCGCCACTGTAATAAAATTATTAACCCCTAAACCTAAGTCTAACCCTAACCCTAACGCCCCCCTAACTTAAATATTAATTAAATAAATCTAAATAAATTAACTCTTATTAACTAAATGAATCCTATTTAAAACTAAATACTTACCTTTAAAATAAACCCTAATATAGCTACAATATAAATAATAATTATATTCTAGCTATCTTAGGATTTATTTTTATTTTACAGGTACCTTTCAATTTATTTTAACCAGGTACAATAGCTATTAAATAGTTATTAACTATTTAATAGCTTACCTAGCTAAAATAAAGAGAAATGTACCTGTTAAATAAATCCTAACCTAAGTTACAATTACACCAAACACTACACTATACCTTAATAAATTATTCCTATTTAAAAATAAATACTTACCTGTAAAATAAACCCTAAGATAGCTACAATGTAATTAATAATTATATTGTAGCTATCTTAGGATTTATATTTATTTTACAGGTAACTTTGTATTTATTTTAGCTAGTTAGAATAGTTATTAAATAGTTATTAACTATTTAATAACTACCTAGCTAAAAGAAATACAAAATTACCTGTAAAATAAATCCTAACCTAAGTTACAATTAAACCTAATACTACACTATCATTAAATTAATTAAATAAACTACCTACATCGGCCGGATCGAAGACTTCTCTTCAGCGCCGCCTGGATGATGACTTCATCGGATGGAAGATTTCTTCAGCGCCGCTTGGAGGATTAACTTCTTCCGCTCCGGATGTCCACTTCGGTTCCATCGCTGCTCGGCTGAGTGAAGACGACTCAAGGTAGGATGATCTTCAGCGGATTAGTGTTAGGTTTTTGTAAGGGGGGTTTGGGTTAGATTAGGGGTATGTGGGTGGTGGGTTTTAATGTTGGGGGGTTTGTATTTTTCTTTTACAGGCAAAAGAGCTGTTTTCTTTGGGGCATGCCCCCACAAATGGCCCTTTTAAGGGCTGGTAAGGTAAAAGAGCTTTGAAATTTATTTAATTTAGAATAGGGTAGGGCATTTTTTTATTTTGGGGGGGTTTGTTATTTTATTAGGGGGCTTAGATTAGGTGTAAGTAGCTTAAAATTGTTGTAATATTTTTAACATGTTTGTAACTTATTTTTTTATTTTTTGTAACTTAGCTTTTTTTATTTTTTGTACTTTAGTTAGTTTATGTAATTGTATTTAATTGTAGTTATTTGTAGGTAGTTTATTTAATTAATTTAATGATAGTGTAGTATTAGGTTTAATTGTAACTTAAGTTAGGATTTATTTTACAGGTAATTTTGTATTTCTTTTAGCTAGGTAGTTATTAAATAGTTAATAACTATTTAATAACTATTCTAACTAGCTAAAATAAATACAAAGTTACCTGTAAAATAAATATAAATCCTAAGATAGCTACAATATAATTATTAATTACATTGTAGCTATCTTCGGGTTTATTTTACAGGTAAGTATTTATTTTTAAATAGGAATCATTTATTAAAGTATAGTGTGGTGTTAGGTGTAATTGTAACTTAGGTTAGGATTTATTTAACAGGTACATATTTACTTACTTAATTTACTTCTGGTGAACTGCTTGTACAATGCTGCCCCCTGCAGATTCATGGCCAATCGGCCGATAGCAGGGGGTGTCAATCAACCTGATCATATAGGATTGTGCGAATTGCAGACCTCAGTCTCAGAGGCAACAGACCAGTTATGGAGCAGGGGTCTTAAGACCGCTGCTTCATAACTGCTGTTTCCGCACGGAAACAGGTGCATCAGGGGCCATTCGGCCCTTGATAAATTGGCCCCATAGTCTCCTCACAGCCAGGAATGAACTTAATTTAATCTAATATGTCTTAATTCACAGTCAAACTTAATTAACCTTTGATATTTAGATATACATCTACATACACCAATTAATACTGGCTCATTTATGATGAAATCAATTACAACAAAGTCCTCTCACAGTTCTCTGTTGAAATGCTTTTGTGTAACAGCAGACCATAGACCTTTAAATATATCCATTGATTCATATACGTTAGAGCCTAAATACTGTACAGCTTATATGGAGGTACAAGCATTTGTACCTCCATATAACCCAGATAAAGCAAACCCAGATAAAGAAGAGATTATCCTTATAATATTGATATATTTCATTCCATGAGAACTTTTATTCCCAATCAGGCAAACTTGAAACTTATATTTCACATAATGTTCAGTAGTGATGTGACAAAGATAGCTGTAATTAGCCTTAAATTTAAGGGCATATTTAACAATGATACGAAGTAGCGTATCATGTCTGCTGCACATTGATAAATGCCGACAGCATACATTTTGAAATGTATCTTTGCACCAGCAGTTCTTGTGAACAGCTGGAGGCTGCTGTCCAGCAGTCTCATAAGCAAAACAAATCATACTTCTCAACCAGAGGGAAAGAGAAGTAGAAGTAGCCTTCTGACCCTTACGCTTTCCTGAGAAACAAACAAACAGGGCAGAAGACTGGGGGAAATCCTATATCGCCTGTAGGTAGAATTTTAGAGCATGCACAACATCCAAGTTGTCCAACAGACGTTCTTTATGAGAAGAAGGATTGGGACAGAGAGAAGGAACAACAATTTCCTGATTGATGCCCCATTGATGCCTTCAGGCTCGCCAGAAACACAAGTTATGAAGCAGCGGCCTAAAGACCACTGCTCCATAACCTGTCCGTCTGCTCTGAGGTGGCGGACTGACATTGCCGAAAATCAATCTGATCCAATACGATCAGGTTGATTGACACCCCCTGGTAGCGGCCGCGAATCTGCAGGGGGTAGTATTGCACCAGCAGTTCCCCAGAACTGCTGGTGCAATGATAAATGCCAAGAGAGTATGCTGTCGGCATTTATTAATGTTCAGCGGACATGATCCGCAATATCAGATCATGTCCACTCGCATCATGATAAATAGGCCCCTTAGACAGAACTAAGCATTCAATCTCCAAACAGTCAGCTTCAGAGAAACGAGATTTGGATGGAGGAATGGACCCTGAGTTAGAAGGTCCTTCCTCAGAGGCAAACTGTAAGGCGGCCAAGAAGACATCTTCACTAGGTCTGCATACCAGATCCTGCGAGACCATGCAGGAGCTAGTAGATTAACCGATGCTCTCTCTTGTTTGATGCGAGCAATAACTTGTGGAAGGAGCACAAACTGAGGAAACAGGTATGCTAGATAAAAATCCCAAGGAACCGCCAGAGCATCTATCAGAGCAGCCTGAGGATCTCTTGACCTTGAACCGTACCTTGGAAGCTTGGCATTGTGCCAAGACGCCATCAGATCCAACTCCGGCTCCCCCCATTTGAGGGTTAACCTGGAGAACACCTCCAGATGGAGAGCCCACTCCCCGGGATGAAATATCTGTCTGCTCAAAAAATCCGCTTCTCAGTTGTCCACTCCAGGAATGTGGATGGCAGATAGACAACAATTGTGAGCTTCCGCGCACTGAATAATCCATGCCACCTCCTTCATGGCTAAGGAACTCCAAGTTCCTCCCTGATGTAAACCACTGAGGTGATGTTGTCCTACATCTATCCTCTGAGACAGATCCGAATGGTCTCTGTTCCATTGCCTGTGCATGCATAATTGCAGAGCTCTCAAATGGAATCGAGCAAAGGGAATGATGTCCATAGAAGAGACTATCAGACCAATTACCTCCATACATTGAGCCACTGATAGCCAAACAGTAGACTGAAGAGAGAGGCAAGAGGAGAGAATTTTGGATTTTCTGACCTCCGTCACAAAAATTTTCATAGATAGGGAATCTATTATGGTCCCTAAGAAAAACAACCTGGAACAAGGGAACTCTTTTCCAGATTCACTTTCCAACCGCGGGAACGTAGAAAAACAACAAGATCTCTGTATGAGAGTTTGCTTGTTGAAAAGATGGCGCCTGAACCAATATGTCATCCAGGTATGGCACCACTACAATCCCCCAGGACCTGATCACTGCCAAGAGAGTCCCAGAACCTTTAAGAAAATTCTGGGAGCTGTGGCGAGGCCAAACGGAAGAGCCACAAACTGAAAGTGTTTGTCTAGAAAGGCGAATCTGTATATGGGAACATGAAGATACGTGTCCTTCAGGTCTATGGTCATCATGAACTGACCCTCTTGGATCAAAGGAAGAATGGTTTCTATTTTGAAGGACGGTACCCTGAGAAACTTGTAGAGGCACATTAGGTCTAAAATGGGTCAAAAAGTTCCCTCTTTTTTGGGAACCACAAACAGATTTGAATAGAATCCGAGACCCTGTACCCTTACTGGAACTGGAACAATCACTCCTACATACTTTGCATGGACCTTTCAGCTAGTCTGTGATTATTATTGATGGATATATTGAGCACATATATTCAAAGAGATGGGAAAATAGAATATTCCCTGAGAACATTTTTCAGCTTCAGATTGGAGGGTGCACTATGATATTTAATAGTCTTCAGAATTTAGAGATCATGTTTTGCTACTATTGTTATGACTACATGTCCTATTACACCCGGCTGTTATCTCATACTGCTATCATTACTGTAGTGCAGATAAAACAGCAGACTGAAGATATTGAGGATGTAATCTTGTATGAACACCCTGACCACAATATAAGAGTGAGCACATGACCCCTCTATTTTGCGTGGTCAGCAGGGATCCGACAGATAATGGTTAATTACTCCACTCTATTCTAACAATTTTCCTAGATAACTGATAAACATGCTTATCTTGGTAACTGTTGGAGTGGAGAGGGATTGTGTGACTATTCTCAGTTATTTAGAAAAAAAACAATAAACATCTTTGTGAACAGTGTAGAACACGTAAAATCTAAACATAATTGATTCTTGCTATTTTCTAATTATTGCCACAATGGGGCCGATTTATCAACTGTCGGGCGGACATGATCCGCTGTAGTAGATCATGTCCGCCCTAGATCGATAAATGCCAACAGCATCCGCTGTTTAGTGTGAAATGCTTGGTATCATGATTGCTGTCCGCCATCTCAGAGGCTCGTGCGGAATAAGCAGCTTGACTGCTTCAGAAATCGGCCCCATAGGCTCAATGAGGCTGATGAATATTCATTAGGGAAGAGTTTGTGCTTCTGTGGTAATTCGCTTTTTATTTTTTATTTATTTATTGGCAAAGCAGCATATACAATGATATAACAGTTAATGCTGACAGTAAAGTATCTTATTTTATCTAAGGGAAAATTGTGTCATGTCTTCCTCTTTAAAGGGACAGTAAAGTCAAAATTAAACTTGCATGATATAGATAGGCCATGCAATTTTAAACAACTTTCCAATTTACTTTTATCATCAAATTTGCTTTGTTCTCTTGGTGTTCCTTGGTTGAAAGCTAAACCTAAGTAGGGTGATTTCTAAGCCCTTGAAGGCAGCCTCTTATCTCATTTTGTTGGCTTTTCAAGCTAGATAGCGCTAATTCATGTGTGCCATAAAGATAACATTGTGCTCACTCCCATGGAGTTATTTAGAAGACAGCGCTGTCTGCAGAGGCTTAGATATAAGGTAATCAAAGAGGTAAAAAGTATATTAATATAACAGTGTTGGTTATGCAAAACTATACTATAATCGCGTTTGTAACGCATCCGTTGCCGTCGTCAGTTGCGCAAGCATCCAAAAAGGAATGTTGTCTGCAAGAGCAGCCAAAAGAATCCACCAGACGTGGACTCCATGCACACATGCCCTTAGAGAGATAAAACTGTACCTCACTGACGAGGCCGAAACGATCATCTGGGGTTGTTGCTTCCCTTGTTCAGAGAAGAATTGCCTGGTATTTCGGCGCTGGACTGTCATTGGGCAGGATCAGACTGATATGCTACAGGATATTTTTTCTTTGTGAAGGGGCATAGTGTGCAAAAAGAACGCGCACCCTGAGTTGCAATATAAATTAACAGGCATGGAAGTTATTCTAGCTTCTGTTCTATCTCATGGAGTGCTGTTCTCTCTCTTTTGATTTTTAAATAAAGTAATAAACCATTAATCTGCAAATTAAACAACGCTCATAACATAATTAACCTATTAACCCCTAAACTGCCAACCCCCACATCACAATTAACCTATTAACCCCTAAACTGCCAACCCCCCACATCGCAATATACATAATTAACCTATTAACTCCTAAACTACCAACCCACCACAACACAAATAACTAATTTAATTACTAAGCCCCCTAACCTAACACCCCCTAAATTAACCCCAATTACATAAAATAAATAATACTAAATAACAATAAAAAAAATTAAGATTAAATTAATCTAAAATTAAAAAAAATAAACAAAATTATCAAAAAAAAATAAAAAATTACACCTAATCCAAGAGCTCTATGAAAATAAAAAAGCCCCCCAAATAAAAACAACCTCTAACCTAAACTAAACTACCAATAGCCCTTAAAAGGGCCTTTTGTAGGGCATTGCCAAAATAAAAAAACCTAAGTCTGAAAAAACCTAAGCTATCCATTGCCCCTAAAGGGGCATTTGTATGGGCATTTTCCTTAAAAGAGCAATCAGTTCTTTTACAAACAGCTATTTTGCGGCCATAAAAAAATAGAAAAATCCCTAATCTAACCTCCCCCCCCCCCAAAAAAAAAAAAAAAAATAGGTACTCACAGTTCCTGAAGTCCAGCAGCAAAGGTTTTCTTCCAGGCGGTGAAGGTTTTCATCCAGCGCAGGGACATCTATCTTCATCTGGAGCGAAGGCGTTGCGGAGCAGAAGTGATATTGCAGAGTAGATGACCGTGGAGCAAGACCAGTGATCGTGGAGCAGGACCGGACGTCACGGAGCAGGACCGGAGTGGAGGTTCCTCTTCATGAGGTCGTCGCTGCACACTGAAGATTGAATGAAAGGTACCCCATTTATATTGGGGTACCTTGCACTCCTATTGGCTGAAATGTTTAAATCAGCCAAGAGGATGAGAGCTACAGAAATCCTATTAGCTGATTTGAACAGCCAATAAGATTTCAGTAGCTCTCATCCTATTGGCTGATTTAAAAATGTTAGCCAATAGGAATGAGAACTACCTAAATGGGGTACCGTGCATTCAATATTCAGTTTGCGGCCGCGACCGCATGAAGAGGATCCTCCACGTCGGTCGGTCCTGCTTCACGATCTCTGGTCCTGCTCCATGTTCATCTCCAGTCCGCTTTCATCTCCGCGCCAGTCCTGCTCCACGGTCATCTCCAGTCCGCGATCACCTCCGCTCTGCGCCGCCTTCGCTCTGGATAAGGATAGAAGATGTCCCCACGTTGGATAAAGACCTTCACCGCCAAACTTCAGAAACTGTGATTATCTATTTCGGGGTTAGACTTGGGTTTTTTTTGTTTTTTTGGGGGTGTTTTTTTTTTTAGATTAGGGATATTTTTTTTTTTTTATGGGCGCAAAAGAGCTGTCTGTAAAAGAGCTGATTGCCCATTTAAGGGCAATGCCCATAAAATGCCGCTTTAGGGGCAATTGGTAGCTTAGGTTTTTTTAAACTTGGGTTTTTTATTTTTGGGGGTTGGTTGGGTGGGGAGTTTTACTGTTGGGGGTAATTGATAATTTTTTAACATAAAAGAGCTGTTTAATTTAGGGCAAAGCCCTACAAAAGGTCCTTTTAAGGGCTATTGGTAGTTTAGTTTAGATTAGGGGGTGTTTATATTTTGGGGGGTTATTTTTATAGAGGTATTAGTTTAGGTCTAATTTTTTTATTTTTGATAATTTTGTTTGTTATTTTCAGTACTTATCGCCTAGTAGGTAATAAAGGGATTATCTATATTTTGAAACAATTAAAGTTTTCAAGTATGTTGTCCATTTAACCCCTTAACGACCAAGGACGTACGCCACACGTCCTCAAAAAAAAGTCAGTTAATGACCGAGGACGTGTGGCGTACGTCCTTGGTCTGGAAAGCAGCTGGAAGCGATCCTGCTCGCTTCCAGCTGCTTTCCGGTTATTGCAGTGATGCCTCGATATGGAGGCATCCTGCAATAACCCCCCTTGGCCATCCGATGCAGAGAGAGCCACACTGCGTGCACGGGGCGGGAGCGGGTGGGAACCGCTACACTACAGAAAAAAAAAGTTGAAAAGTTGAAAAAAACCCCCCACTAAAATGCAATATAAGGGTCCTGGAAGGGGTTGGGGGTTGGTCTCGGTGGGGGGGGAAAGCTACACTACAGAAAAGGGAATTTAAAAAAAAAAAAGGCACATTTTGTTACAAAACTGGGTACTGGCAGACAGCTGCCAGTACCCAAGATGGCGCCCATTATTGCAGAGGGGAAGGGTTAGAGAGCAGTTTGGTGGGGGATCAGTGAGGTTGGGGTCTAAGGGGGGATCCTACACATCAGCATATGTAAATATGCTTTTTTTTTTTTTTAAAAAAGGGCCAAATACCTTTTATTTTAGTACTGGCAGAGTTTCTGCCAGTACTTAAGATGGCGGGGACAATTGTGGGGTGGGGGAGGGAAGAGAGCTGTTTGGGAGGGATCAGGGGGTCTGATGTTTCAGGTGGGAGGCTGAGCTCTACACTAAAGCTAAAATTAACCCTGCAAGCTCCCTACAAGCTACATAATTAACCCCTTCACTGCTAGCCATAATACACGTGTGATGCGCAGCGGCATTTAGAGGCCTTCTAATTACCAAAAAGCAATGCCAAAGCCATATATGTCTGCTATTTCTGAACAAAGGGGATCCCAGAGAAGCATTTACAACCATTTGTGCCATAATTGCAGAAGGTGTTTGTAAATAATTTCAGTGAGAAACCTAAAATTGAGAAAAAATTAACGTTTTTTTTAATTTGATCGCATTTAGCGGTGAAATGGTGGCATGAAATATACCAAAATTGGCCTAGATCAATACTTGGGGTTGGCTACTACACTACACTAAAGCTAAAACTACCCCAAAAAGCTCCCTACATGCTCCCTA
Organism: Bombina bombina; assembly: GCF_027579735.1. Lineage (NCBI taxonomy): Eukaryota > Metazoa > Chordata > Amphibia > Anura > Bombinatoridae > Bombina > Bombina bombina. The sequence continues at coordinate 829,987,792 of NC_069499.1, forward strand.
ATTAACCCCTTCACTGCTGGGCATAATACACGTGTGGTGCGCAGTGGCATTTAGCGGCCTTCTAATTACCAAAAAGCAACACCAAAGTCATATATGTCTGCTATTTCTGAACAAAGGGGATTCCAGAGAAGAATTTACAACCATTTATGCCATAATTGCACAAGCTGTTTGTAAATAATTTAAGTTAGAAACCAAAAGTTTGTGAAAAACATTTGTGAAAAGTGAACGATTTTTTCTATTTGATTGCATTTGGCGGTGAAATGGTGGCATGAAATATACCAAAATGGGCCTAGATAAATACTTTGGGTTGTCTACTAAAAAAAAATATATACATGTCAATGGATATTCAGAGATTCCTGAAAGATATCAGTGCTCTAATGTAACTATCGCTAATTTTGAAAAGAAATGGTTTGGAAATAGCAAAGTGCTACTTGTATTTATGGCCCTATAGTTTACAAAAAAAGCAAAGAACATGTAAACATTGGGTATTTCTAAACTCAGGACAACATTTAGAAACTATTTAGCATGGGTGTTTTTTGGTGGTTGTAGATGTGTAACAGATTTTGGGGGTCAAAGTTAGAAAAAGTGTGTTTTTTTCCATTTTTTCCTCATATTTTATAATTTTTTTTATAGTAAATTATAAGATATGATGAAAATAATGGTATCTTTAGAAAGTCCATTTAATGGCGAGAAAAACGGTATATAATATGTGTGGGTACAGTAAATGAGTAAGAGGAAAATTACAGCTAAACACAAACACCTCAAAAATTTAAAAATAGCCTTGGTCCCAAACGGACAGAAAATGGAAAAGTGCTGTGGTCATTAAGGGGTTAAGGGATAGTCTAGTCAAAATTAAACTTTCATGATTCAGGTAGAGCATGCAATTTTAAGCAACTTTCTAATGTATTCCTATTATCAATTTTTCTTCATTCTCTTGATGTAGGCTTAGGAGCCAGCTCATTTTTTATTAAGAACATGGGTTCTGCTTGCTGATTGGTGGCTACATTTAGATTTTTTGACCCAACAACAGTAATAACAGAAATTTGTGAAAGGTTGAATTAAACGTGATAGATTTTTCTTTCAACGTAAATTAATATGTAACTAAAGAGACCAATAAAAACAACCAAATCCCTTCATTCATCTCTTCATTGTCATATGCCATATGATATACAACTATATTTTTAAAAACATTGCTATACCATGTATTACAGATATCATATATAAGAAAAACCTATCATTTAAATCTGTGTATTCAGTTTAAATTAAGTTAATGTGCACAGAGTAGCCAGAAAACTGTAAGGATTGTGAGGGTATTATGATACACTCACAATCCTTATAGTTTTCTGGTAGCCTCAGAGGAGCGGGGTTTGGAGCCCAGTAGTAGAGATGACTAGAATCTGGTTGTCATTTTCACTAAAATGTACAGACGTAATGCTCCCTTTAGTGTTCTTTCCTTTCTTAGGTATAATAACAAACACATTTATTGTACTGGAATCTGTATAGCCTAATAATGGACACAGGACTTTGATTCTGTGGAGCTGTACACAAGACTGGACACAGGACATGGAACCTGTGAAGCTGGACACAGAACTTGGAATCTGTAACGCTGTACAGAGGACACAGGATTTGGCGTCTGTAGAGCAGAACACTGGACACAGGATTTGGAATTTGTGAAGATGAACACAAGACAGGACAGGACTTGGAATCTGTTAAGCTGGATACAGGATTTAGAGTCTGAAGAGATGAGCACAGGAGACACAATACCAGAAATCTGCAGAGCTGAGTACAGGAGACACAGGACTTGGGATCTGCAAAACTGAGCACAGGAGATGCAGGACTTGGAATCTGTGCATCTGAGCACAGGAGACACAGGACTTGGAATCAGCAGAGCAGAGCACAGGAGACACATGACTTGGAATTTGTAGAGCTGTGCACAGAACTGAGAGTGCCCACACTGGGCCTAGGACAGGAGAAATGCCCACATCAGGACCAAGGAATGAAGTAATGGCCAGTTTGGGGCCTAGGACTGGATACACAGGATACATGAACTGAAGAAAGGTCAGACAGGTCTTGGTCAGGTACCACAATGGCAGACAGGATCCTATACAAATATCAAGAGCAGGACAAGCCAGGTGTCAGGATACCAGTAATTAGTCCGATCATATGACAAACACTAGGATTGTCTAAAAGGATTGTCAGAAGACTTTCCAGGATCAGGAGCTAAAAAATCCCCAAAATAACAGATTGCATGATACTGGTCAGAGGCACAAACACAGGGGCGAACCACAATGTCAGGGAAGGGAGTGGTTCGAGAAGCAGCCTTTTATAGAGATGTTTATTAGGTAACTGCAAATTAATAAACATAAAAAGAGGGTGCCTCATGTATGCAACTATTTCAATTAGTGCTCCAACAATTACTGCTGGCATCGGAGCCCGGAGCCGTTACAAGACCTCGGCCTACAACATACCCCCCGGCAGGGCGCCTGTGTCCCTGTCGTTAGGCGGAACCTATAGTGCTGTAATTCACAGCAGCATACTTGAGATTCTGCACTTTCGTTATCATTCTACTATTAGGTAAAGAGCTCACTATGGAGAATGCTACGGCTATTATTAAAGATATTTACAACCTGCTCGAGGACTATTTAAAGACATATGAAGCAACATGTCACAAGGAGCCCATGAGCGGTGATGCGATCGCTCTCACACAGCCTGAATTAACAGTTCTAAACCCGCACCGCAAAGAGGGAGATGATACCCTGGAGTTTTGGAGCCTGCAGCCCTCCAATGTCAAAATATTCACAGACCCTGAAGCCAGCCTGAAAAAGTCAGAGACAAGATGCAGAGGGGTGACAGCTGCTAGAGGAGAATATACTGCCGGGCGTCAAGCGAGTCTGGCAGTTGGAAAAAAGCGCATACCTATAAGCAGTTCCCCCCATACATTAACAGAAGTGGGGACACAAAGAGCTAAGAACGACCTGGCTGGAGTCCATAGAAAAGTACCGCTGCAGCAACCAACCGCTTCAGGACCCGACTCTATACAGCATGCCGGTTTCTCCATTACAGCTCCATCTTCTGTCTGGCCGCGGGCGGCGAAAAGGCTAATGAAATGAAGTTTACCTGGTTCTTCTTGGAAAAGTTTGGTCCGTTATACTCTCGCTGGCTACCGTAAACGAAGGAAGAGATTCGGGATTGGATGACATCTATATTGCTTGCTAACTGATATCAGATTCTCTGTGAGCTGATATCGCCATGTGGGGCTTTCGCACTAAAGCAAATTCGTCCCTCTATGTTATAACCTTAATACAACTTTTGGGGTGCTCTCCCCAGGACAGCTTTCAGGTCAGTTTTCAGAGACTATAATGGAGTGAATTAGGACTATTAGAGACACTGAGGCATACCAGCCCATACCCTGATGTCCTGTTCGAGTTGTTTTTCCTTGCCTTTTATTAACTTTAGTGTTATATTTTCTATTTGTTAAATCCTTATGATGGGACTTACAGTTTTTCACACGGTAGAGCTGTGGAGTTGCATATGTTTTCTGCAATGTTTTTCTCTCTTATTAGAATGCCAATAAGTATTACATGGGGCTCAGATGTATTGTATTTGGGTTAAGGTGCTGTAACCCTCACTACTGTTGATCTAATCCAGTTAAAAGTTACTGTATTGAGATGAGTCATAATACACAATATTATTTTTTTTTGCAGATTGGTATTAGTGCTCTGCCTGCGGCCGGGGTAGAGATATTGGTGCCTATTATAAATAGACAGCATTATATTGTTAAGTTTTTTTTTTTAATGTTCATCTCTATTTCATTGTGATTCTTTCATATACTGTATCTTATTATGCCTACATATCTATGCTTGAATGTGTTTCCGGCAGTTAAGAGTTTCATATGCTATCCTCTATAGGCTCAGAACGACAAACTTAATCGAGTTTTATTCTGGTATGGTAACTCATATCTGATTCTTGCAGCAGCTATCTAATGTCCTATCTTTGGGCTATAAATATAAATATAATTAATAGCAGTTCTATTGGTTACAATCCCATGAGGAAAAGAGAGCTTTGACCATACCGTGTGATAACCACGTTTATTTCTCATACAGGTCTCCAGTTTTTATGTGGGAGCCTATATCTGTTCTCGCTAGATTTTACCAGAACCCGTTCCCATAATATACAGGATGAAAGTCGCTAACCTAAATACTGATATAGCTAACCTCATCACTGTACTTTAGAGTATAAGCTTTCACACCGGGTTTAGAGATAAAATTGAAAACCACTGCGATCTATACAATTGCCTCTCTTATGCAGTATATGCCAGACTACCCAGGAGCTTTAGTAGTGTAATTCTATATAATCTAGGTCTCCCTAACGTGAGTTCATCCTACTGGTGTGTAGTTTCTCAACACCCATTCTTACAGCTATCTATTTCAACATCCTACTATATAATACATTTTTGTTACCAATATTGCATCATCCCAACTCTATACACGACATATCACTATTCTACCTTGTATTTCAATATGAGACACTATTACATGTATATAAAAGGAGGTTCTTAATTAGAGATCCAAAAGTGGTCTCTCAGCTACACATAGCCCCCTGCCTATGGTTTTGTGTTTATGAATGGGGTCCAAGAGTGGCCTCTTTTGTCAACTAGGAGGCATACAAAACATTAGGCTTAACACTTGTACAATATACTTTTGCATTCTTTTCTTAGAATTGTATTATGTTGTCGCACAGAATTGTACTATATGTTCCCAGCATTTCATTATCACTGTGTATGTTTTTCATATCTCATGTATGCCTTTGTTCAGAACCTCAATAAAAATAAATTAAAAAAAAAAAAAAAAAAGAAATGTAATGGAGAATCAAAGTGCTCCAGTTCACTGAATTCTGGTAGCAGGTGCTTCTACAGCGGTATCACAGGATGGGTTCTTGTCCACAGGTAGCCAGAAATAAGTGCATATAAAAATGTTATATATAACCAATTTTATTAAAAGTAAGTATAAAAGTACACAGAAATGGGGGGGGGGGGGGGGGCAGTACATACCAATATATGAGTGGGTAAATATACTGACTGCAGCTACATGTGAGTACCCTGTGTTCTACCTATTTGGGTGTTAAACTGACCTATTGATATGCACACGAGGCGTCCTCTTTTAGTGTTTATTCATTTGCAGAAGTCTATGAGATCCTCATTGAGATCTTTGGGGAGGAGTTGCAGTGGATTGTGTAATCCTGATGTTACAAGTCTTCTTTACCTGGGACTAGAGTCATCTATGCCAGGTTTCTACCTCACTATAAGGACAATAATAGTCTTTCTATATGAGAGCTGAGTATACACGTTTGATATTTTGTATCTAATTGTACATTCTAATATTTTGAATCTATTAATATAGCTTTGTACAGTTGTTAGTTAGGGTATCTTTAGGATCCTAGATACTATTAAACATGATTAGGTAACTGCCTGCAGCTGGAAGGAAGGTGGAGCCAGAGAAATTATAAAATTAAGCCAAAATCCTCCAGTATCTCAGAAGGGAAATCCAGAAAAAGCTGAACAAGGAAACCCAGGATCAATCCCTGGCATGGGTATTACAATCATATCATTTCATTGTTATTCTTTTGGCTAAAAAATGTTATTTAATTATGTGGCATTTTTTCTGTATTCAGTCTAACTATGGCGTTTTGTTATTATATACATATTAATTAGCATTTTTACAGTCTTTATTGAGACGTCTATTTTTTCTTTTAATATTTTTGCTATACATTTATCCAAAGCAGAATTGGCTAATTTAAAGTTACAGCTATTTAAAAATGGTACCCTGTATATAAACAAAACATCAAATAACAGTTATAACAACAAACTCATTACAGAATCTAAAATACTTTATATAAAAAGACATCATATCCCAAACCAATGACTGTTCATTGCTTTGCACATGTCTAATTTAGAAGGGTAGGTGAAGGAGGGGTGAATTTAAAGAAGAGCTCTGTGCCACAGCTGGAATCTCTCATTGTGTAATTAACCTCTGAGCCATTTCCCAGTGGAAGCTGCCCGGCAGATCAAAGCATTCACATCTTTGTCTGAGAGCAGCAGCCAAGGGAACTGGGGGCAACCAAAGCAGAGAAGCGTACAGGCCAAAAAATATATATCTAATTGATAACTGGTGATTCTACAGTACTCAGACACAATGCTTACCCTCACATTTTATTGCTAACACTAACTGGTTACCATATTGTCTGTATTATACAATCAAATAATCTCAGACTGAATTTCAAAAGTTAAAACTAACATTATTTACAGGGACACGAAACCCCTCAAAAAATCTTTCATGATTCAGAAATAGCATACAATTTTAAATAACTTTGCTATTTACATTTATTATCAAAGTTGCTCCATTCTCTTGGTATCCTTTGTTGAAAGGAACAGCAATATACTACTGGGAGCTAGATGAACACTTTGGGTCAGATAATGACAGTGTGTGTCTCTGTATGTGTGTATTTTTGTGTGTATGTGTGTGTGCGTGTATTTTTATGTGTGTATTTGTGTGTGTGTGTGTATTTTTATGTGTGGATGTGTTGTGTGTGTGTGTTTATTTTTATGTGTGTATGTGTATGTATTTGTATGTGTGTATGTGTATGTAATTGTATATGTGTATTTGTGTGTATGTGTATTTGTGTGTATTTTTATGTGTGTATTTGTGTGTATGTGTATGTATTTTTATGTGTGTATTTGTGTGTATGTGTATGTATTTGTATGTGTGTATGTGTATGTATTTGTATGTGTGTATGTGTATGTATTTGTATGTGTGTATGTGTGTGTATTTGTGTGTATTTTTATGTGTGTATTTGAGTGTGTGTGTGTATTTGTGTGTATTTTTATGTGTGTATTTGAGTGTGTGTGTATTTGTGTGTATTTTTATGTGTGTATTTGAGTGTGTGTTTGTGTGTATTTGTGTGTATTTTTATGTGTGTATTTGAGTGTGTGTGTATTTGTGTGTATTTTTATGTGTGTATTTGAGTGTGTGTGTATTTGTGTGTATTTTTATGTGTGTATTTGAGTGTGTGTTTGTGTGTATGTGTGTGTATTTTTATGTGTGTATTTGTGTGTATGTGTATGTATTTGTATGTGTGTATGTGTATGTATTTGTATGTGTGTATTTGAGTGTGTGTGTATTTGTGTGTATTTTTATGTGTGTATTTGAGTGTGTGTTTATTTGTGTGTATGTGTGTGTATTTTTATGTGTGTATTTGAGTGTGTGTGTATTTGTGTGTATTTTTATGTGTGTATTTGAGTGTGTGTTTATTTGTGTGTATGTGTGTGTATTTTTATGTGTGTATTTGAGTGTGTGTGTATTTGAGTGTGTATATTTGTGTGTATTTGTATGTGTGTATGTGTCTGTGTGTTTGTATGTGTGTGTGAGTGTGCCTGTGTGTATTTGTATGTGTGTATGTATTTGTGCAGTCACCAATCAGCAGCTAGCTCCCAAATCTATTTTGATGTGATTTTCAACAAAGATGATCAAAATAACAAAGAAAATTAGATAATAGAAGTAAATTAGAAAGATGTTTAAAATTGCATGCTCTGTCTTAAGAAAGTTTAAATTTGACTTAACTGCCCCTTTAATCATATGGCTCTTAAATGATTTTTAGATAAACATTTGTCTTTTGCTTTATTTAATATATTTATTTTACACATACTGCACAATCAATCACACAACACACTACTAAGCTCACAACACACATTTTTTACTGACCAAAAACACTTTTTATGTTTTCATATAAAACAGTATGAATAGAAAATATGAATGATAAAGTGAGTAAAAGGTGCATGAGAGGGCCAGACAAATGGGTCAATTTATCAAAGGCTTCACCTGCTTTCGCCTGCCTACGACTGCAGGTTCTCACAAGAGAACCTGCAGTCCGTATTTATCAAGCAGCGGTCATCAGACCGCTACTTCCCGAACTATTCTCCCTCTCTTAGGTGGAGAATTTTAATCTCCCCGGTCTTATCCGACAGCCAATCACACGCAGGCAGGGAGGGTGGTGGCGTTGCACAAGAGCGCAAAATAGTGTTCTTGTGCAATGCTGAATTCCGCCAGTGGAATTCAGTGAGCCAGAGGCAAGCGGCGACAGACAGGGGCGCATATGTACGTAAATGTAAATCAAGCCCAAAGTGTGGAAAAGTACTAGGGAGAAAGGAAAGGGAGAAAGGAATTGAGTGGGTGGAAAGACTGTAGGAAAAATAGTGAGTGTTAGAGAGGGGAGTAAGAATAAGCGCTACAGATAGGAAAAATGATAAATGCCGTGGGGCAGATAGAAGGGGGTGATAAGGAGACAGCGAGTATAAAGCGTGACAGAATGAGTAAGGAGAGTAGTAGGGGAAGGAAGATTTTTTTTATTATTATTATTTTAACCAAGACAATATATGCCCATTAGACAAGAGCATTTCAAAGCCAGAAAATACATTTCCAAAGTTTAAATTGACACTTTCTATATTTAGAAAAAGCTTAGAACATTCATATTTTACACTACTCACTAACCATTTAACAAATGTCCTTGTCAGCTGATTCATTTGGGTGTTAGCCAATAAGCATGCAAGCTTCACTCTTTTTCTTAGCCAATCCTGACCCTAGTAAAGAATAAAAAAAAGGCATTGTGGTTTCATATTACAGATAATGTATGAAGTTTCAACTCACAAAAGGTCCACTGAATGTGTAAAACAGGATTAACTATTCTGTTTAAGGGACAGTCTACTTGGATTTTTTGATTGTTTAAAAAGATAGATCATCTCTTTATTATCCATTCCCCAATTTTGCAAACCAACACGGTTATATTAATTTTAATATCTAAGCCTCTGCAGACTGCCCCCTTAGCTTGGTGCTGTTTGCAAACTTGCATTTTAGCCGATAAGTGCAGACTCATAAATAACACCGCAGGAGTGAGCACAATATTATCTATATGGCACACATGAGCTAGCACTGTCTAAATGTGAAAACCTGAAAAATACACTAAGAAAAGAAGCAGTATTCAAGGGCTTGAAAATTAGCTATCAACAAAGAACAGCAAGAGAGCAAAGTAAATTGGAAAGTTGTTTAAGATTGCATGTACTATCTGAATCATGAAAGTTTAATTTAGACTTGACTGTTTCTTTAACTTACGTAACTGATGGATCTTGTGGTACAGTGATCAAAGGAAAAGGGTGGGAACTCTTCTGTAGAAAGCGAATTCAATTAGCAAGAAGGAATGATATGTTACTCTCTATCCAAGGACTTTAATTAGGCATTTATACAGAGGAAATCTATTGAGTAAAACATGAAAGATAATCTAATTACATGTGATAGCTTTACACTTCCTTACAAAGTACAAGCTAAAAAGCATATGTTAAACTTACCATATCTTTTTGCACACAGTGTACTCTGTATCCCATTCAAGTATTTTTTAAGCTAGAAAAAGCAAAGTTCCTCAAAATCAAGTACATTCTGATATGTCCTACACAACATTTAAGATGAACTGAATATACAGATTAATCACACAAAGTAGACGGTGCCTCGATGATATCTAGAAACACAGAACCTTAACCTTCAAAGATAAAATATATTCAGTTTAAAATTAGTTTAAAACAAAATATATCTAATTTAATCAATTATTGATTTAAGGAACAAAAGAAAGGAAACTCAAGTCCAATGAGTAAAATTAAAGCAATGCCCATTATTATCTTTAATTTTAGTCAGTCATTAATGTAAGCCATATAGTCTTTATTGGACTCGGCCATCTTGACATTTGTTCAATTCAAAATCTGTAGTAGCTCTGTGTTTTTAGGTTGATTTATTTTGATTTAAATGGAGGTAACATGTTTTGTTTATTACTTTTGGTTGCACATACTACGTATTCTATACAATGCTTGTGAGATGTTACCATGACAACCATTTCAGAAGTTTTCTGGTCTAGGGGTGGGCTTTGTGTGTTCTTTGAAGCCTGTAATTTGCATTTGCAGATAGTTTCAGTAAGATGATGTTTGCCCAGAAACATAATAAAAAATGAAATATTTATATTAAAAGGTAAGTCTGAGGGCGGGGTCAACCCCAAAACATTAAAATAGTAAAGTTATTTATAATTTACACCATAAAGTGCCTTCTTTGGATCTTTTGATTGGAGCGCACCCCAGGAGTGCTGGGTCTTTTCGGAAACTATATTAAAAGTCATGTAACTGTATCATCTGACTACTAGTATATACATTAATTAATGACTCTAACATCCTGTATTCCTGTTTTGTGAGAGCTCATATTGTTCAAATGCTTTACAGGGATATTCTGGCTCTTCTTCATAATCAGGATCAGTCCAAAGGCCATCATACTATTCCAAGTTTGATGATCTTCTGGACACATTACTGTAAAACACCCATGGAATGGCCCAGACAGGATAAATCAGTCACAGAGATGGTCTGGCAGTGGGACTGATTATATGCTGTAACCAATTTACGCAGATTATGTGTGCTTGGTGTGAGCAACCAGCCTCTGTACCAATACTCACTAAGATAAAGAAAAAAGGTAATGTTAAAGAGACATTGAAATCCATTTTTTTCTTTCAGCATTCAGATAGAACATATCAATTTTAAACAACTTTTCAATTTACTTCTATTATCAAATTCCCTTGATATTCATTGCTGAAGGAACAGCAATGCACTACTGAGAGCTAGCTGAACACATCTAGTCATCACAAAAGACAAATGAATGCAAGCACCAATCACCAGATAGCTCCCACTAGTATAGGATACGTACATATTATTTTTCAATGATTGATACCAAGAGAGCAAAGTGCATTTGAAAATAGAAGTTAATTTAACTATCTGATTTATGCATTACATAACATGCATACTATCAATATCACAACTGGTGTAATTGTAATTAGAGGTTATTTCTTTGAAAGATGACAGTTAATTTACGTGATCGACACTCAGGCAGCTCTTGGGTATATGATCCGGTTTAGAAATCAGAGGATCATCTGCAAGAATAAAACTAAACCAAGGCGTCACATAGTGTATTATCTTGTGTTGTTCAAAAACAAATAAAAGTAACAATCACAAAGCCACCTCAAGATTCAAGACCACCCCTTTTTTTATAGCATCCCTCTTTTCAAGATTATTTTGTAAAGTATGGCTTAGTTACCATATTTTAGTTTCTCATTAAAGAGTTAAAGGACCACTCAATGCAGTAAAATTGCATAATTAACAAGTGCATAATAAAAAGACAATGCAAGAACACTCTGAATTTCAAATAAGCAGTAGATTTTTTTCTGACAAATTTATTTTTTTCACCCATTTTCCAGCCACTTTTATCATGTGACAGACATCAGCCAATCACAGACTAGTATACGTATACCCTGTGAGCTTGGGCACATGCTCAGTAGGATTTTGTTACTCAGAAAGTGTGTATATAAAAAGACTGTGCAACATTTGATAATGGAAGTAAATTTGAAAGTGTCTTAAAACTGCATGCTCTTTCTGTATCATGAAAGTTTATTTTGATTTGAGTGTCCCTTTAAGTGAATCTAGTTTATTCACCAAAGATTACATTTGAGGTTTCAGTTCTTGTCTACAACAAGTCTACAACAAGATTTGTATCAAAATAAAATTGCAATGCATAGTAAGTTTGTTATCAAACTTACCTCCTTATTGCTTAAAATAAATAATGTAAGTAATTTGGGGTACACACTGTGTTCAATTTATAGGGATATAAGATCAATGCATCATACAATCATAGCATAAACATTTTCTGCTAGGGTACATTAAATAGTTGTTGTATTTCTACAATACCTTATCTCCATCTCAACAAGAAAATTTGTATTGTAAAGTTTCTTATTAAAAGGTAAAGGCAACACCGGAAAACCCAGGGTAAATGTTCTATAATGATGTTTAGACAGATGCCCAGAGCAGCACATGTTGCTGGGGGACATCTTGTTTCAGCACAAATATTTGAATCACAATACTGGATGCCTCTGTTGATACATAACAACAAATTTAGAACAAACTGGAGTACCAAGAGGGCATGATTCATTATTCTATAACTCTGCTAAATGACTGGGTGAAATGTGCTACTTATCCTTGGAATAGTATTTAGGTTGTTGTACTCTTGTTATGGTTTGATTACAAACTTGTATGACCAGCAGAATCATATATCAAAGAATCTCCTAAAAGGTTATGAAAGAATTCTGTGGTTCAGATACCAGACAGATTTGATATGATATTGATTCCCTGCAAGCATATAAAATACTTTGCATATAAGGAGCAATTGAAGCCCATTTTAGTAATTATGTGCCAGATTACAAGTGGAGCACTAAATATTTCTTTCATGAAAACAATATTTGCGCTGCACTGTGCACCAGCGCATGTTAATATTATATTACAAGTTCACGGCAATTGCATTCGCATTGCTGGGAAGCATTGTGCGCTTCCACAGGCTCCTATAGGAGCCTCGTCAGAGATGGCATCAGAACTTCAGCGAAGGGGGTAAGTAGCGCAGCAATGGTAGCAATTTTAAATATATATGTGTATGATTATATACATATATATATATATATATGTATGTGTTAATATGTGTATATAGACATAATAACACATAAATATACATGTATATAAGCATATACATAGATATTTACAGGGAACACACAGTTCTCATAGACCGCAATGTAAAGGCACTTTTCAATGCCGTTTTTTTTTCTAACACCTGCCAACTTTACCTCCAAAATACTGCCTAGTGCAGTAATTTTATTAAAAAATAAAGATGCTACTCTCTTTATTTTTTTTGTTATAAAATACACTAGACTGTATTTTGGGGCCATTTGGGTCACATTAATAAAATTAATCTGATCTCTGGTTAATTTTATAAGCGCTTATTGCTACCGTGAACTCACAATAGCAATAACCAGCCACTTGTAATAGCTGATTATCGTTTGTCCGCAAATCAGCAAATTTAAAGGGACAATGTACTGTAAAATTGGTTTCCCATTAATATCTTTTCAATTACTTCATGTATGTTTATTGCTGTTTCTGTTAATTGAAACCCTAACCAATTAAATGGGCTGAGATTGCAGAAAAAGCAGACTATGGGGTCAATTTATTAAGGTGTGGACGGACATGATACGCTGTATCGTATCCTGTCCGCCGCACATCGATAAATGCAGACAGCATACGCTGTTGGCATTTATCATTGCACCAGCAGTTCTGGTGAACTGCTGGTGCAATGCCGCCCCCTGCAGATTTGCGGCCAAGCTAGCAGGGGGGTCAATTTATTAAGGTGTGGACGGACATGATACGCTGTATCGTATCCTGTCCGCCGCACATCGATAAATGCAGACAGTATACGCTGTTGGCATTTATCATTGCACCAGCAGTTCTGGTGAACTGCTGGTGCAATGCCGCCCCCTGCAGATTTGCGGCCAAGCTAGCAGGGGGTGTCAATCAACCCGATCGTATCCGTTCGGGCTGATTGCTGTCCGCCACCTCAGAGGTGGCGGATGAGTTAATGAGCAGCGGTCTTAGGACTGCTGCTTCTTAACTTCCGCTTGAGGTGGACCTGAAGCGGAGTGGGTCGGAAGCAGCGTCCGCTGCTTCATATATCAACCCCCAGATCATCTTATCTTTCTATTATTTACACAACATTCTCCTTTTCTTATTTCAACAAAAGTAATATGTGCAATTACAAAACAGCTAAATTGTTGCGTTTATTGATCACCAGCAGATATTGCTGAGAGACTAATGCTCAGAGAGAACAATGAAAAATGAAAATGTTAGTACCTCTCTGTCTAAACCCCACTGGGAGCAAGCATTTTTCTAAACCTACTTGTTTACATAGTTTTTCTGTAACCGGTATAGACATTTTTAGTATATGTGGGGATAGAACAGGTTAAACAGCAAATGACAAATACAAGGTAAAGGAGTTATCTGTAAACAATTGGCTATATTCCAGTAGTTAAAATTGATCACATTAAGGGAGAGAGAAAAAATCACAGCACACTGTTCCTTAAATGGTTATAGTATAACAAAGAATGTAGTAATATTCCTCTTTACTTTGGTTAATGTATATACTTGTGTTTGCATCATTCTTCATTTCAAATATGTTAGCATTGATACTAGGCATGTGCCATCGACAACTCTGTTAGCTGCCAAATGCGGAAGAAAGCGGCCGGCCGTGGCCTTCAGCTGTTTTCAGATGCAACTCGCTAAGATCTGTTCAAGTCCAGATCTTAGTGTGTTTCAAAAGCAGAAATACGGCTACGAAAAGAGCTGAAGGCCACAAGTGGCTGCCTTCTTCCGCATTTAGCAGCTAACGAAGCTGCTGAATACAAATGCCTTAACCCCTTAAGGACCAAGGACGTACATGGTACATCCTACAAAAACTGTCACTTAATGACCAAGGACGTCAAGCTTTGTAAGCAACCTAATTAACCCCTTCACTGCTGGGCATAATACAAGTGTGGTGTGCAGCGGCATTTAGCGGCTTTCTAATTACCAAAAAGTAATGCTAAAGCCATATATGTCTGCTATTTCTGAACAAAGAGGATCCCAGAGAAGCATTTACAACCATTTGTGCCATAATTGCACAAGCTTTTTGTAAATAATTTCAGTGAGAAACCTAAAGTTTGTGAAAAAGTTTGTGAAAAAAATTACGATTTTTTTTTTATTTGATCGCATTTGGCGGTGAAATGGTGGCATGAAATATAACAAAATGGGCCTAGATCATGTTATTGCAGTGATGCCTCCTGCAACAACATTTTTTAGGCATCCGATGCAGAGAAAGCCACTCTGTGGCCCTCTCTCCATCGGTCAGCGATGGTGATGATCATTGGTGGGTGGGAGCCATAGCAGGGAAGCGGGTGGGCGGCCCCTCGTTGGTGGATATCCGGATCCTGTCCCCTCTGTGTTTCCTGGAGTGTGCAGTGACAATTGTGAGGTGAGGGAGGGGAGAGAGCTATTTGAGGTGGGTCAGGGAAGGAACATGGGTGGAATGTGTCAGGTGGGAGGCTGATCTCTACACTAAAGCTAAAATTAACCACACAAGCTACCTAATTAACCCCTTCACTGCTGGGCATAATACAAGTGTGGTGCGCAGCGGCATTTAGCGGCCTTCTAATTACCAAAAAGTAATGCCAAAGCCATAAATGTCTATTATTTCCAAACAAAGAGGATCCCAGAGAAACATTTACAACCATGTGTGCCATAATTGCACAAGCTGTTTGTAAATAATTTCAGTGAGAAAACTAAAGTTTGTGAAAAAATGTACGATTTTTTTTTTATTTGATCGCATTTGGCGGTGAAATGGGGGCATGAAATTTAACAAAATGGGCCTAGATCAATACTTTGGGTTTTCTACTAAAAAAAAATATATATACATGTGAAGTGTTATTCAGGGATTCCAGACAGATATCAGTGTTACAATGTAACTATTGCTAATTTTGAAAAAAAAAAGGTTTGAAAATAGCAAAGTGCTACTTGTACTTATTGCCCTATAACTTGCAAAAAAGCAAAGAACATGTAAACATTGGTATTTCTAAACTCAGGACAAAATTTAGAAACTATTTAGCATGGGTGTTTTTTGGTGGTTGTAGATGTGTAACAGATTTTGGGGGTCAATCAATATGAAGCAACTTTCTAATTTACTCCTATTATCAATTTTTCTTCATTCTCTTGATATCTGTATTTGAAAAAGCAGGAAATAAGATTAGGAGCCGGCCCATTTTTTATTCAGAACCTGGATAGAGCTTGCTGATTGGTTTGCTACATTTAGTCACCAATCAGCAAGCGCTACCCAGGTGCTGAACCAAAAATGGGCCGGCTCTTATGCTTACATTCCTGCTTTTTCAAATAAACATAGCATGAGAACGAAGAAAAATTGATAATAGGAGCAAATTAGAATGTTGCTTAAAATTGCATGCTCTGTCTGAATCATTGAAGAAACAAATTGGGTTTAGTGTCCCTTTAAGGGTAAGAAAATTTTAAAATGTTCTGGTCACTAAGGGGTTTTAAGAATATGAATATATTTTTGCCTTCATGAATCCAATAGAGCATACGATTTTAAACACTTTTTTAATTTACTTATATTATCATGTTTTCTTCGTTACCTTGGTATCTTTTGTTGAAAAGCAGGGATGTATATGCTTAGAAGCCGGCTAGAGCACTATTTGGCAGCAGTTTTGCAAGAATGTTATCCATTTGTTTAAGCACTAGATGGCAGCACTATTTCCTGCCATGTAGTGCTCCAAATGCCTACCTAGGTATCTCTTTAACACAGAATATCATGGGGACGTAGCAAAAGAAAGTAAATTGAAAAAAAAATTAAAATTGTATGTTCTGTCTAAATCACAAAAGAAACATTTTGGGTTTCATATCCCTTTAATGATACCTGGCAGATCACTTGATGCACTTTACATGTGCGTGGTGAATTATTTTTATATTTTTACAAACTAATTTCTGTACTGATAGCCATATTGTTTTTAACTCTTAACTAGGAGTAAAGCAACATTTATACTGGAAAATTAAAGTGAAATAAAACCCAAATTTCATGATTCAGATAGCGCATGCTATTTTAAGCAACTTCTTGGTTCAGCACCTGGGTTGCGTCTGCTGATTGATAGCTAAATGTAGTCACCAATCAGCAAGTGCTACCCAGATGCTGAACCAAACATGGGCCGGCTACTATGATAGCAAGACAACAAATAAAATAGAGTACATTAGAAAGTTGCTTAAAATTGCATGCTATATGAAATAAATCATCCTATATGGCATGAAATAGTCTCACCCTCTATGATATAACACTTTAGCAAAGCCTTTTCTGTAGTGAATTTCAGAGAAATCAGTCATCTTCTTATAAACTCAGTGTACTTGGGATGACTGGAGGTATGTTTCCAAGTTGCTGTCATATAAAAATAAATGCTCATTGTATCATTTTAAGATAATCAGGTCCCGCTGATCTCAAGCACTCTGCACTGGTGAGATTATCTAACAAATTTTGCCACTGCTGTAAAGTATCTCAAATAATTTTAGAAAGGCAAATATTAGCTTGATACCTATTTCTCTAGCTATGCAGGTTGTGGGTGTGAAGTAGAGGCAAATACATTACCATTTAAGGCTCAAAAACATCCTCCACAGATTTGTGAGATTTCTCTCCATGACAGTGAGTTGTGATCATCAGATCCACAGACACTTTGCATATCCAGACTGGTATAGGGATATTTCTTTATTTTTCAAATTCTTAGCTGTTAGAAATTTAACACCATTTAACATAATCTGAAATAATTTATGGTTTGTGAGCTAATTTATTTTAAGGGGTTTATTTAATAACCATATCAGTGGATCGAAGAGAATTGTTGATTAAAAATATTTCCAATATCTTCAGAAACAGGTACACATAACCTGATAACAGCACCACCACCAGGGCAGGACTGGAAATAAAAAGCAGACCTCGAAATATTATAGAATAGACCTGTAGTCTGAAGAATGCATACCCAACATTTTTCTCAATATGTATATATTATATATATTTTTATTAGATGATATTTGTTTGTAGTAGAAAAAATGCCAGTTTGTTGTTATACAGGCATTTTACAACCAAATTTCATCCATGACTCCCTTTCACAAGTGTGATTATCCATAGTGTGATCTAGAGAAGACACTCATCACAGCGTCACTCTGTCTCACAGCGTGACTAGACACTAGAAACCATTCAAAGGAAGGCTACAAAACTAGTACATGGCCTAGGAAATAAAACTTACAAGGAAATAGGAAAATAGGAAAAACTTTGTGTCCTTAACACGTATAGTTCAGAGGAGAAAAGAGAGGTGATATAACTGCATTGCCTCACCAGCCGCTACCTCCTCCTTAAACTGCAGCTAACTAGCTCGAGCTGCTGAGGCCCACCAGGAAATCTCCTGGTGTACCGGTAGGCCCATCTGGTCTTGTTCACCACATAAGTCCCATTCCCCTATATACATTTTGTTTACATTTTTTTGTTAAAAAAAGGATACATTTGATTTATCAATTACTCACATCTTTAAATGTGTTGTACAGTTTATTATATGTCCTTAATTCTTTAGTATAAGAATTTTTTTCCCACATGGATTTAAATTGCTCTAAAATTAATTTTATTTAAAAAGTGTCACATTTTTTTCTGCAGAATATAAGATCTGTTACTGTAAACATCAACTGTTTAACATATACACACATCACTCTATGGTATAAGAGCTGGTGTTGCTCCAAAGGCATCTTAAATTCTGTCTATGTAAAGCATCTGCGTACTCAATATGTACTAAAGAAACGTTTCATAATCATACTTAGTATGGCAAATTATTTGGCCATTTTAAAGTAAAGAACAGGTAATGTTTTAGAATGGTGTAAGACAGACATCCTCAAACTTGGCCCTCCGGAGATTTTGGAACTACATTTCCCATGATGCTCAGCCAGCATATCAGCTGGCTGAGCATCATGGGAAATGTAGTTCCAAAACCTCTGTAGGGCCAAGTTTGAGGATGTCTGGTTAAAGATTAAAATGATTACTCACAGAAATAATGGTGTCATTAATAGCATTACAAAATATAAAATCTATTACATATTTATTAGACATGCGCAACCAATAAAATTTATTTTCAGTCGAAACTTTTGATCCGAATATTCAAGGAAATTTGTTTATCCGAATATTCGTTGGCTGCACTATTCGATATTCGTTTTTACTGAATTTTTGTTAAACATTTACATTACTTTTTTTAAAAACAAATGTAAATGTTACAAAGCTACTGGTGAAAAGTTCACAAAACTTTAACAATACTGTACCTAGGCAATATATATATATATATATATATATATATATATATATATATATATATATATACTGTATATATATATATATATATATATATATATATATATATATATATATATATGTTATTTTAACTGCATAAACTTGCTGTTAAAAGTACAACTCTCCTCTTAATCTTCAAATTATTCAAAATTGTTCTTTGAAATAATTTGTGATGCTATTGGCAGGGATATGACATGTAAACAGATTGGAATTACATATTATTTGTGGAGTCCATATTTTTTTTATATTCATTTTTATGGGGGGTTTTCTACTGTGGTAATCCTAATGCTTGTGTATTTTATATATTATGTTTAAGGACACATATCTTCTACATAATGTATCTAAAACCCCCAAACAATTAAATCCATTCTCATCCGTCAAAGGAAACATGGGTAATCATTTGTATAGGTTTTGCAGGTTTTCCAATCCATTAGTAAAATTCACTTATCACATTGTCTTCCAATATCCCACCCCATTATTATTACACTGGGAAAAAAGTCTCAGATACTTTACATGGAGATCTGTCATTAACAGTAATAATGTTCATCAGGAAAAAAACTGTTCCTCCAGGATTTTAGATGATTTTTAGATTTGCATTTTTTAAGTTCACGTGCACAATTCACATAAATACAATGCAAAAAAACAAAAAGTTAAAAATATAGGTCAAATCAGACTTTTTATTTATAAAACATGTAAGCAACTAAAATATTATCATATTTATGTTAAAATATTATTACAATTAATACTTTGTACATTTAAAAATGAATTGTAAAATCAAGCAAAATGATATTGAATTTTTAATTGCATCCATGTCATCACTGAATCAATTATGTTATCACTGAATCAATTATGATGATTGATTCAGTGAAGAAAAAACTTCCAAAACATAAGGGATAAACCTCCTATTACGTCCTACGTTCTAATAATAAAATAAAAACACAACACAACTGCTTGGGGAAAAGACCGGTCACGGTCGCGTTTATTAAATAAACCAAATTTAATTCTGCCTAAATTAGCCAATACTTAGGCAGCAAATTTCAACCTCTGAATGAACTTGTAACAAGTTCATTCCAGTTGGTGGCGGCATCTTCTTCTAACTAACTAACCCCTACTGATTGCCGGTCAAGGCCCCTCCGATGTCTGCAGCGTGGCACAGGGTTGCGCACGCTCATTGGTACAGCGAGAGAGATTCGTTACAAAGAGCTCTTCGGCCTGCAGCTCTTTAAAGGGAGAGGAACCCCTAAGCCGGCACTTAGTGGGCGACACCTCCCCCTGTGTTCGGGCCGTCACTCTGCTCTCTCTGTACCCGCTCCCAGGGCCTTGACCGACCGCCAGCTAGGGCACAATTCTACCAACCCGGTAAGGCGTCCCCTCCCAACGAGTCGTCCAACACGTTTGAGAGAGGTGGTTGACTATCTTAAAACCTCGGGCTTATGGGGCTGGTTCAACTAAACCTACCCCCGCCGAGGGCAGACTTACCCATAACCTAACTGCCGCCACATACCTTCATCCAGGGTCGGGCGGGCGGGGAAATTTCTCGTCGAAGTCTGGAGGCAGGAAGAGGCCGGATCCACTGGAGCAGGACCCTATAAAGGCAAGAGGTACACCCGCCCACCCACTTGCAACATTGTAGCATACACACACTCTAGAAACCTCCAGACTTCAAGTCAGCTATCCCTTAATTTTGCTACAGGCCCACTAGAGGGCCCTCCACTTCCATAAGGGATAAACCTCCTATTACGTCCTACGTTCTAATAATAAAATAAAAACACAACACAACTGCTTGGGGAAAAGACAGGTCACGGTCGCGTTTATTAAATAAACCAAATTTAATTCTGCCTAAATTAGCCAATACTTAGGCAGCAAATTTCAACCTCTGAATGAACTTGTAACAAGTTCATTCCAGTTGGTGGCGGCATCTTCTTCTAACTAACTAACCCCTACTGATTGCCGGTCAAGGCCCCTCCGATGTCTGCAGCGTGGCACAGGGTTGCGCACGCTCATTGGTACAGCGAGAGAGATTCGTTACAAAGAGCTCTTCGGCCTGCAGCTCTTTAAAGGGAGAGGAACCCCTAAGCCGGCACTTAGTGGGCGACACCTCCCCCTGTGTTCGGGCCGTCACTCTGCTCTCTCTGTACCCGCTCCCAGGGCCTTGACCGACCGCCACGAGAGAACATTAACTCTCGCCGCCACCCTTAACCAACATAGCCCTTAAATAACATCAACCATATAAAACTCAGAACAATTATACAAAAATTCTTTTTTTTTTTTTTTACATATATAACCACGGTCAGATACCAACCATAGCCTGAACTTCAACTAAGTTAACTATTGAACTTGACAACTTCCAATTTAAATAACCAATGAGATGGCTTTCTTAAGGTCAGCCAGAAAAATGTCCAACCCAGCGTCCGCCAGGTGAACCCCATCCGGTCGGTAAAGGGCCTTCTTGTCGGCCGTGATAGTGTCATGTCTGATGACAAAACCTCCTACGGCCGTGACCGCTCTTCCCACTTCCCTGTTTACTTTCTTGCGGACGTTATACGCTGCCCTCTGCGTGACGATGTGACGCCACCGCAGCCGTGCAACCACGTTAGACCATCCAATCCGCACGTCCTTGAGCCACGTGCACACCCACTTTATGTCCGCAATCATAATCCGTATCAAATCCAACACTGGGATGGATCCCAGGTCATTCCCCCCCAAATGCACAACAATCACTTGAGGCTTTCCCCACCTCCTATGCGCATCCTGTAACAATGAGGGAAGTTCGCTCCAATTTAAACCCCTGCGGCCGAGCCAGCGGATGTTAGCCCTGGAAGTCGCCACTCCTAGCTGCTGCCCGCCCGGGGATTGATGTGCCCTGATAGCCGCCCAGTGGATAAAGGAATGCCCAATAATCCACACGCGCACTGGGGTCCTTACTTTACCTAAAACAACATGGATGGGGACAATGAAATGCTGCCATATGACCACAGTAGGCCTCCCCTGCCTCCCCCCCCTCCCGGCCGGGGAGGTGACAGAGAGGACCAACCAACCCCGCCCCCAACCACTAGTCTTTCAGAGGGCGAATGTAGCCCCTATAGCGCTCTGACTTCCACCGCCCCAGTTTCTTAATGACCGCCTTAGATGACCCACTAGCCGCTGCGCTAGTCGCCGCCCCGATCCGAAACGAATGCGGGGCGATCTTAGAGGGATCTAATCCCGCTGCCGCTGCCACCTTGGCTAGCACTCTGCGGAACTGGAATGCCGAAAGTGAGCTACCGTCCTCGTGGACGAGAAACTGATGCGCTCCCTCCGGGCGAATGCGGCAATACTCCGCCACGCTCCGAACCGGACAGCAGTCCTGGAATTTGTGTCTGGCTAAAGGTAACCAAGCCCCCTTTCCCTCTTGATCCGTCTTGGATCGTGGAATGAGCAGAAGGACACCGTCTTCGGAGGACCTCACATGCTCCATTTTAATACCGCCCCCTTCTGCCTTTGTAGAAGCGGAAACGACCTCCCCTATTCTGAGTGCCCCTGCGAACGCCAGCGCGAAAGCTGCCCGAAACAAACACGCCTCGTAGGCAGAGCGGCATACGACCCCCAGCTTGCCTACCATCAACCGCAATCTATCAGACGTGATTGGTTCCCTCTGATCCTTGAGAGGTGGGGCCAGCCGACCCCACCCCTTCAAGATCTGCCTTACTAAGAAAGCACTAGTGTAATCTGCCAAGCCCAAGGCTTTGTTGAAAAACGACAAAGCCGCTAACCTGCTGAGAGTTGACAACCTAGACACACCCTCTAGCTTCAGACACGCCAACCATTCTAAAACGTGTACCTGAGACGCCTGATGGACTGAGAAACCCTTCTGTTCACTGAAGCGCTCCCACGCCTTCCAGTGCGACATGTACGTCGCCCACGTCTTAGGAGCGAGTGACGCCCTGATTAGGGGGAGAACGGTCTCCCAACCTCCGCCAGCTGCCAAAGAAAAGGAGGGCATGTTAGACCCTCCGCCGCTGCCCTCGGGGCCACCCTCCTGAACTGATCCCATTGAAATCTAGATAATGCATCAGCTATAACATTGCTAACCCCTGGCACGTGCCGAGCAGTGAAGCGAACATTAAGCTGCATGCACCGCAAGACCAGGTGTCGTAGGTAGGTTACCACCACCGGCGAAGCTGCAGACAACCTGTTAATGGCGTACACCACGCTCATGTTGTCTGACCAGAATATTACCGACCGATTGGCCAGTCTCTCCCCCCACAGCTCGACTGCAACGACTATGGGGAAAAGTTCCAGCAGTGCTAAATTACGCGTGAGACCCGAGACAAACCAATTCTCTGGCCAAGCTTCCGCGCTCCAATCCCCGTCCAGATAGGCGCCATAGCCAAACCCCCCAGCTGCATCCGTAAACAGGTGCAGGGATTGGTTAGAGATGGGCCCAGCCCTCCAAAGGCAGACCCCGTTAAAATGAACCAGGAACTTCTCCCAAATTCTTAGGTCGTCCCTCATCTGGTCCGTCACCCGGCGTCTATGCCTGAACCCCCGCGGCCCTTTCAATTGGGCCTCCAGCCTGCGATTGAAGACCCTCCCCATGGGAATGGCCCTGCCTGCGAAGTTAAGGAGACCCAATAGCGATTGCAGCTCCTTGATGGAGATGTACTCCGCGCGGCACGCCGATTGAACCGCCTCCAGGAGGCGGTCGACTTTATCCTTGGGGAGCCTGCATAGGGATTCTACTGTGTCGATCTCTATGCCCAGGAATGTCAGGCAAGTGCACGGGCCCTGGGTTTTCTCTCCCGCAAGAGGGACCCCAAAATCGGCCGTAACATCCTGCATTACCCTCATCAACCTGGCGCACTCGTCGCTACCGGCCCCCCCTACCAGCAAGAAATCGTCTAGATAGTGGGCCACCGCCCCACCCCCAGATGCCTCCTGTACCACCCAGTGTAAGAAGGAGCTGAAGCACTCAAACAGGGCGCACGACAATGAGCAGCCCATGGGCAGGCACCTGTCAATGAAGAATTCGCCTTCGAACTTCATTCCCATCAACCTGAAGGAAGAAGGATGAAGCGGGAGCAAGCGGAAAGCCGACTCGATGTCCAGCTTAGCCATTAGCGCCCCCCGACCCCGTGACCGAACCACCTCCAGTGCATCATCGAAAGATTGGTAGTGCACCGAGCTGAGGTCTGGGTCTATTGCGTCGTTCACTGACGCCCCTTTGGGAAACGAAAGGTGATGGATAAGCCTGAACTTACCCTGCTCTCTCTTGGGCACCACTCCCAAGGGAGAAACCACCAGATCCGGTAGAGGCCGCTCTCTGAACGGCCCCACTACCCTCCCCAGTCTCAACTCCTTCGCCAGTTTTTCCCTCACCACGTGGGGGAATTCAGAAGCCGACTTCAAATTGCGGTGAACGCATGACCCGGTTACCGGGGTATTAACTGGAATCCTGAAACCCTCCCTTAGCCCTGACGATAGGAGCACCGCCGCCTCCCCATCAGGGTATAGCGCCAACCAAGGCGCCATCCTCTCAATTCTTATTGGAGTTGGGGCCCTTGACCCCAGCCCCCCCTCTACTACTCTGGAAGGGTGCGATAGAGTCCCTCCTTTTCGCGCACTCTGACCCTGGGTGTGGTCCGCTGCAAAATTTGCAGATGTGACGAAAGGAGCAATTCGCTCCCCTGTCACACTGTTTGTCCTGGAATTTCCAGCACTCCCTCCCGCGTCTCTTCTGGCGGGGTAAGGACCGCTGGGCTCCAGGCCTAGCCACCGCCGGTGGCGAGGTGGACCTCTCGCGCCCCAATTTGGACCACAGGTGCATATCCTGCGTCCCAAAATGCAATATAGGATTGCCGACCATTTTCTTGCGGAATGCTACATCGTATACCCGCCATGCGCCTTCTTTAAATCTCTTGTAAATATCGCCAATAGTGTCTTGATATTTAAAGAGGTTATGCCCCTGAGTCGGCCACCTATCCACGTAGCAAGACGCCAATACCCTATAACCTGCTTGCCACTCCTCGTACGTCTCCTGACGCCGCACCTTTTTGGGACCAGAGCCATCGCCCGCCCTCTCCTTGGCCCTGCAAGCTTCTGGAGAGAGCTCGTAGATATTCACATATCTACCTTCCTGTATCTTTTTGATAACTTTCGCTTTCAGGTGCCCATATAGCGAGTGGACAAGACACGGGTACGAGTCCCCGTGCACCGCCACTTTCCGAGGAGCTACCTGGCCTGCGGCTACTACCGCCGCCTCTGAAACCTGGGTTGCAGAATCGCCCTCAACTACGCCCTGTGCGCCTGCTTTTGCCTGAACCTGCGCTGCCACCAACTTCTTTATCATCCTAAACATCTGCTGCTGTCCCTTTCCCACTAAACCCAGCCCTGCCTCACTATCAGAGCCAGAGTCACTAGAGGAAGAACCCATGTTCGTGTGTGTGATGTCAGTGATGTTACACTCACCGGCCTGTGGTAGCGTCAGCGATGCGCCCTCCGATGATGGAAGCTGCACTGTACTAGAAGGTGTTGAAGGACCAGCAACTGCTGCGGATGTAGAAGACCCCCCAACGGCTCCAGAAGCTGCCATCTGACTACTTGTGCCAGCCTGCATCCTGCGTTCCTCAACCGTAGGGACCTGTGAAGAAAAAGCAGACTGGGGAGTACTCTGAGCGGCAATGAGGGCCCCAGATGGGGAACAGCCCTCCCCTTCGCCAACCCTTGCCCTCTCATGCACCCCCAATGCAGACGCCACAGCTCTCCTAATCAGGTCCTCCTGAGCCCCCAGCGCCTGACTCACACACTCTCTCACTTCCCGCTGCACAGTCGCAGCAATTTGTGCGCCATCCATGCTAACAATCACACCCCTTGCTTGGCTCTGCTGCACATTCGCTGATTCACTGGACCCACTTGATCCATGGCCATTCCTATTAGTCTCCGGCCTTGATGCCAAATTCTGACCCCTGCCAGCACCTAGCCTGTCTTCTGCTTGTTGCCTGGTGCCCAGGAGGCCCATGTCCTGAGAGGTACCGGCGTCATTTGCGCCCACATTCTGCCCTCTGTTCCTGTTCATACCCTGACTAGGCCCTGGCCTTACCGCCTCCCTAGCCACAATGATGTTGGCGTCATGTGCGCCTATACCCCTCAGTCTAGATAACTCTGCTGCCCCAGCCTGCCTAAAAGGTTGCTGCCCAGAGCCGTGAGCTAAAATAACCCCTGCCTGAGTGGCCCCCCCTTGAATGCTGGAGATCGATTGCTGCCCTGGGCCCTGTGCCCTATTGACCACTACTGCATTGACCCCTGCGGTGACGTCATCTGCGCCCCCGCCTATTGCACCTCTCTGGTCTGCTTGCTCCCGCCTCATGCACCCTTCTCGCTGAACTGCCGGGCCCTCACCCGCCCCCCTGCCCCCTGCGACCGTCGTCGCCACCCGGAGTCTCCCCAACTTACTTGGAGCTACTCCGGTCGGCGTCCCCGGTCTTGAAGCAGGGCGGCGTCTGGCTCGCGTGCGACCGCGCTCCTCACCCACGGAAGATCCATCAGAAGGGGAGGAGTCGCGTCGCGCGTCACGTGCGGGGGCGTGGCCACGCCCCGCCGACGTAGAAGGCCCAACGCTCGTTTGGCCTGGCAAGCCACAGCTACCACCGGACCCCCCAGCCACATCCCGCCCCTGCAGCGCATCGCCCGGCCCCATGTTAGAAGCCAGGGATTGCGCAAGGGACAGAACGGCGGCTAGAGCACCCGGCGGGAGCGCCGGAACCTGCTGCAGCCAAGCTGCCACCTCACTCTCCTGAGTAGACACAGTCCCCTCGCCTGTCAGAGCCCTAGCAGAGGCCTGGGCTAATTCAGTGTTAACCCCTCCCTGCGCAGCCCTAGACTCACTCCCCCCGGCCCTAGTGCCAGCCCTAGCCCCACACCTGCTCTTAGGGGGAAAACTCAACTCCCTTCTAGCAGCCTGCTTAGCAGCAATAGTGGGCCTATTGGACGCCCTAATCTGGGGGGTAGGGGGTACCACATTTTCAGGATCTGATGTTCCTTTTTCTCCTCCAGGTCTCTTCCTCCTTGAAGGCTCCACCACAGCATCCCTGTATCTCCTGGGAGGCAAAGAAGTTCGCCTAGAACGCTTCATGACAGCTGAGGCCTAAGTGGAAGAAGACCAGCTCTGCAGAAATTTCTCGTCGAAGTCTGGAGGCAGGAAGAGGCCGGATCCACTGGAGCAGGACCCTATAAAGGCAAGAGGTACACCCGCCCACCCACTTGCAACATTGTAGCATACACACACTCTAGAAACCTCCAGACTTCAAGTCAGCTATCCCTTAATTTTGCTACAGGCCCACTAGAGGGCCCTCCACTTCCATTAGACAGACATCATAAATGTTAAATCAATCAGCAACAATATTTTTATTTTTCTCTGGTAATGTAGGTTTGTGAAAATCTGTGGGAAAAGCCTGTTTTGCAAATTTTTATGTTTTAAGCAATATGAGCATAGGGAAACCTTATGTTCCATTAATATTGTATATGTAATTTAGGTGACTAAGCTTATTTAAATGCACCTTCATTAAAGGTACATGAAACCCAAAAACTTTCATGATTCAGATAGAGAATACCATTTTAAACAACTTTCTAATTTTCTTCTATTATCTAATCTGTTTCATTCTCTTGGTATAATTTGTTGAAGGAGCAGCAATGCACTACTAATTTCTAGCTGAGCACATGGGTGAGCCAATCACATTCAATATATATATGCAGCCACCAATCAACAGCTAGAACCTAGTTTCTCTGCTGCTCATGAACTTGCCTAGATAAACCTTTCAGCAAATGATAACAAGAGAAGGAAGCAAATTAAATAATAGAAGTAAATTGGAAAGTTGTTTAAAATCGTATTCTCTATCTGAATCATAAAAGAAATTTTTTGGGTTTCATGTCCCTTTAATTTACTGGAATGTTAAAGAAAGAAAATAAATAAATAAATAAACCCTAAACTGAATTCTAAACATTTTTATGGCAAACTCTAATAGACTGAAACTGAGACAATGGCCCCTGTTTCTGGCGAGTCTTCAGACTCGCCAGAAACAGCAGTTTTGAAGCAGCGGTCACAAAGACCGCTGCTCCATAACCTGTCCGCCTGCTCTGAGCAGGCGGACAGACATCGCCGGAAATCAACCCGATCGAGTACGATCGGGTTGATTGACACCCCCCTGCTGGCGGCCTATTGGCCGCAAGTCTGCAGGGGGCGGCGTTGCACCAGCAGCTCTTGTGAGCTGCTGGTGTAATGATGAATACGGCGAGCGCATTGCTCGCAGTATTCAGCGAGGTCTGGCGGACCTGATCCACAGTGTCGGATTAGGTCCGCCAGACCTTGATAACTAGAGGCCAATATCTTTTACTTACTGAAATTTTAAGAAATTCCCACTGCAGCCTACTTTATATCCGATTTATACCAGGTCTTCTTGTCCTCTCTTATGAGAAATATGCTTTTTGCTTACAAGTAAAATTAATTTATTAAATTTTAGATATTTTTAATGTATTTACTTGATTTGTAACTATTTATTATAATATATTCTAAATTAGGTCTTTTTTTCTTTTAATACATGCAATGTATATGTTTTGGGAACAGAAATAATAAAGAGAAAAATTACTTAAAGCTTAGTATCCAAAAAACCTACAATATAATTAGCATTTATTTATTTATTTAATATGCAGGTGCGAGAATTATATATTTTTTAAAAGAGTGATTAAAGGACCGTCTGTTAAACTTTTTTTTTTTTTTGGAAGTTGGAATCAGTATCAAAATCAATAACTAACCCTTCAGAAGAACATGATTTGTCTAAGAGGTGGAAAAATCTTTGCTGCAGCTGGTTCACTTGGCAATCTATTATTAATGCCTATGTTAGCAGCAAACGCATTTGGTAAAAAAATTGGAGTAAGGTCAAAGGTGAATACAGGCACAACAACTCTGCTGTTCTCATAACTACAATTTACGAGGAAGGGTGCTAACAAGTGTGTTATCAAATATTGATATTAATACCAGGGTTCCTTAACTGAAAGAAACAAGGTGTGTCAATATTAAGCTACAGAGATAATTATCAGTACTATACATCAATATCCTAAGCATAAGAAAAACATTTATATACATAAATAATATATATATATATATATATATATATATATATATATATATATATATATATATAATATATTTTATTAAATTCAAATTAATTTAAAACAAATCATTTGAAAAAATATAATTTTAATTTATAAATGTAATATTTGAAAATAAACTTTTTAGGGTATTCATGAAAAATTGGAAAGGTATTTTCTACTGCTTTTTATAGTGTTTTCTTTTACAATGATTACACTTCTAAAATTATTTCATGACTTTCGAAAAATTCTTTGCAGCTAAAGTTTTTTAAATTCTCTATTACATCTTATTTATTTTTTGTAATGTGATTTAATTCTGATTTTTTTTTTTGTAGATAATATTACAAAATATGTATTGACCTCAACTACATTCCCAAACATCTCCATAAAACATTAAAAAAAAAAAAGATAAAGATTTGTTTAAAATTAATTTTTTTATTGAGGTTTTTCACAGAAGTAAAGACAAATACATAACATATATAGCAACATGAATAGCTACATTTTCATGAACCACAATACCTAGGTATAAACGAAATAAAAAGCAAAATGTATGGTGAAATAAAATCATATGAAACCTCCATTTTCTGAATTTCATAATCAGGACCGTCTTTAACACAGGGCAAAAGGGGCAGCTGCCCTGGGCCCAGTTTCTGTTGAGGGGCCCTAGAATTAAAAAAAAATATATTTTTTTTTTTTTTTTTTTTTTTTTAATGGTTCATACCAGACTGCTGATTTGACATGGGGAACACACACATTCTGTCCTAATACTGTCACAGTCAAAAGTACTCTGCTTATATATATATATATATATTTTTTTTTTAAACTGTGCCAGACCGTGGCAGTGTCATGTGACATGCCAAGCTATTGCCATGTGCTGTTTTAGATGTGCACTGTGCAGCACTGAATGCAAAGCCCTAACTCGGCATCCAGCCATTCCCACTGCATCATAAAAGGTCCTACTGGGGTTACCACTGTTATTAGGTAACTGCTCTGGTGGTAGGGATTGTTTCTGGGTAGGACTGACTGTAGGTGCATGCAGCAGAAAGCTGGAGCGGCAAGCACGTGAGGATTTGAGCATCTGTGCAGCTGCATACACTGCTCTCTTCAATCTTGAGGCTGTGTGACTCATCTCACAATGTATCCATGCAGCCTTGGAAGGACAGCATCCAGTCTGCTGGTCCACCTTAGCACCGCTCTTTCTGCTGTGGCCCTAAGATCAACTAACTGAAGTTTGTTAGGGGAACAGTGCTTTGTAGAAAGGTGTTAGTGGGAGGAATAAGTGAGTGCACACACACCCCTCCCCATGCAGCATTGTCTAGTGCAAGGTGAGAGGGAACTTGTTCCTAGCAAAGAAGTGACATGTGCTGCTGTGGCTGATGTATAGTGTCATGCTGATACTTCACACATTAATGTAAGGTTTATTTTTATAGTTTTTGTTTTCTCTCTGTCTCAGATTTTATAGCTTCCCATAGTAGTTCTGCTGTTCCAGTCAGTAAACTTATACTGCACCGCCATGCTTCCTCCTCAGTCTTTACCTTGCTTTGCTCCTGTTGGCTGCCCTAAATCTCTTTAACCAGCTAACCTCACACCAGAATCACATTCAAAAGAATATTAAATGAATCCACAGTGGAGGAATTTATATATTTATTTACTTATTAGTACTGCTTAGGTCCAGTTTCACATATTGCAATTTATTTCATTTTTTAAATGATTAGCACAGCAGTGGATAATCCACTGCTGGGCTAATAATTAAAAAAAAAAATAGATTTAGTTGTTTTTTGGGATGTTGGGGTGGAGAGCGAAATTGCATGGGGGGGGCCCAAGAAAATTTTCGCCCAGGGTCCAGTCAATATTAAAGACGGCCCTGTTCATAATAGCTTCAGTAAGACTAATGAACCAATTGATATATGAATCTGTGATAGACCTTGGTAGTCCTATTAATGACCCGTTTGGGCCTATTAAATCTTAATAAGAAAAGTCCAATAGCGGGTAAACACCGCTCAAGGCATCCATGCCAAAAAGTTAAAGTAGAAAAAAAGAACAAGCATGAAGAACAATCAAATTCTATATTGGATGAAACCCACTAAGGGGTTCATGTTAGCAATTAGAGGGGGGAGAGGGGCAAAAATGTAAGGAGTTAGCCAGAAAATATGGCAGCTTTTAAATAGTCAATATTATAAGTTTTACCAAGCTATACTACAGCAGAAACATAGAGTGGCATAGCTACTACTGGATTTGTGTCAAAGTAGAGAAATAGCAACTACCTTATCTGAGCCATGATAAAATAAAGAACAAATATCAATGATGAAAATCTTAAGTAGCCTGGAGGTAGTGTAAACTAATGTCAAGACCATATATCTAGACACGAGCTGGGATCAAGATAAAGTAAAACTGTATAAAACACATTAAGCCACAGCTATTAAAGTTTTATTACACTGACCTAAAAAAAAACCTTAATAGAGAAAGTCAGCAAGCCACAGAAGACACATAGGGAAGATATGGGTTAACTGATCATCTGACCAGCTATTGTGGTATATCCCATATGATGCAGGGCAGTATAACATCACTATACATCAAACCCCCTAAGATCTTTAATTAAAACTTTCCCTAAAGCTAGAACCACAATACAATGAGGCTTATGCACAAAATATCTGACATGCCGTCAGTCAGCACTAACCGCCATTGCCACTAGCTACTGCAACAACCTCTCCTCCCTCTGCCGGCTAGAGGAAAAAGAGGACTAAATGCAATGCAAAATTAGAGAAAGCTCTCTCACGTTAACATGAGGAGGACGTGTGATAGACTGTTTAGGGGGTGACCATACATAGTGTATAATTATCAACTTAAGTAATACCATGGGAAAGTGTATGGGATGATATATGATATAATCTTATTTCAAGACATCTTTATAAAAACCTTTTACCAAAAGGAGGCCTGCTGCTTAACTATACGACATAGTAGTGTTGCTATAGGTCTATAAGGTTCTAAATGAAGCAGAGTGTATTTGCGCTTACCAAATAACTGTACAGCAACGATTCATGTAACTAAGTTACCTTCAATTAATACATGTACTAACTATACTGTGGGTTAAGGCATGAGAAACAGCAAGCGTGCAACTCTTTTGTAACTAGGCTACTTACAAATAATAGATTTACAGAGCTTATAATGGAGCGAGGCATAAAATATAGCTGGAACGCTACTCTTAACACAATAATAACCAAATACAATCTGTTTTATGCTATAACCATATGAAGTACATTTTCAAAGTCCTGCAGGGTTAATAAAACTAAGGAGAGGGTTCTTGCCAGTCCGAACAGCCTCATCATTGACTGCTAGGGAAAACTTCTCAGACTCTCTGAGAACAATCTCTCATGCAAGAGCCAGCTAATAACCCATCTCTTTACAGGTCAAGATGGTGCAGGAAATAATATGCAATAGCGTATAACAATTAAATAACTAATGAGCATTGAAATCTAATGTCTGCAAAAAAAACAGTTTTCAACATGTAACAAATAATATACATAAAGGGAAATTATAAGTGCACAAAAGTCTATATGGTGAGAGACTTTAAGAAAAGTAGAATAGTATTATGCATGAGCCTTCTATCAAGTTCCTAAATGCATTATGTACAAACAAAAGTCTCCAATCTCTGGGGCATTTAGAATAAAAAAGAGTCATGAAACAGCAACAACAGTCTCTCTTTGTATGGGGAGGTGATGTGGCAACTCACCCAATGCCCAGGCTGGGTAATACCTTCATAAGAACCGTGAAATACTTAGTAATGAGCTGACATATTAGGGCTCTGCAATTGATTTTCAAAATAGAAACCCCGTTGATTTCTATTAGCGGAGCGGTGTTCCCCTGATGAAAAGACAGACGGGCAACTCCAATGAGTTTTATGTACCTCCGGAGGTCTGAACACGAGAAGTATGTGTTGGAGTCTGTATTTGATGGCGCGATGACTAAAGGGTGTAACTCAGGACCAGCCTGAACTTGGTGTCCTCCGGCGATCGGTCGCATCATTAGGGAACCAAAAGTCAGATCCTCAGAGTCTATCATGTAATCTGGATGCACTCCTGCTATCACAAAGTTTTCAGTACATGCTACCTCCATACCTGGGGTGACCCCTCTACCTTGCTGTCAGCGTACCTCACAGAAGTAGCAGTAGGGAGTCTGCCCTGTTCCTTCTCTCCTTGTGGGCTAGAAAAACTTTGAGCTAAGGCATCGGCTGCTTCCTCTTCAGGAACGCTGCAGCGCTCAACCGCTAGTATTCTTGTGAGAGAGTGAAAGTGCGCATCCATCTTGTTTGCCAGCTGTAATAAGAGATCTGTGAACTCCATTATGGGTTTGTTCTTGGTTATGTAGGTTGGTTGAAAGATACCCCCTCCGCTTTATGGAAACAAGCATTTAGGGTAGAAAAAAATAGAGTTTACTGAATGTCCAAATACACTGTGTAGAAAAAGATCTAGAAGTGCCACGTGGGTCCCAGTAAGCAGTGTTATTATGTCGTACACTCCAGAAATATTTGAGCCGTGAAAGAGAAGTTGAAGACTCCACTGACTCCTCAAATAACCATGCTCATTGTAAATGTTTTTTAAAAATGATAATAAAGCATTTTAATGGCTTTACATCTAGTTTAGTGCCGGAGCTCAGGGTAGATGCGACTGCTCGCCTCGGCTGTTGGCTCCGCCCCCTCTTTATTTTTTTTTAATCATTGCAGACATGTGAGAGAGGACCTGTGAAGATAGCTCAAAAGTGCTGTTAGGTGCACCTTTGCAAATTCAAATATACATTTAGTTAAATTACCTAAGGGATTTAGATACGGTTCCCATATAAACCCCAATAATTGGCACACAATTACATCAAAGATTTGGAAAAGATTGGCTATAGATTTATCAATAACATAATGAAACATAACAGAAAATGGTGATATCCCCATCTCCTAAACTACTCATGTAGGACTGCCTACATATATCCCTTGCTAATCTCAATAATGTGACTCCAAATATGACAATACAAATAGCCCATTTTGTGAGTGGTTATAATGGGACTCCCTTTTAAGTACTTTATATACTTCCTTTTTTATTTTTATTTTTATTTGTCAATGACCATCTTGGGAGAGCTTAATGCATATATATAATAGTGCAATAACGAACACATCTGCCGTCATCTTTGTTTCCCTCAATACTCCTGCTGCTGCACTCCGTTCGTCGGTCCGCTCTGATCCGTACTTGCGTGACGTCGCCTCCGTGGGTATGTGACTCCTCTGTATTCCAATTGTCTGGAGAGCCCGTGCCGGTTACCTTGCCTTTGTCCTGCCATTTATACTGGTTTGAACCTGGTTTGGTGTACCTCTCTATATGCACCTGTTGATGCGATCCAATTCTCAAGTTCTCCAGATTACTTTGGCTTGGCCCAGATAACCGTCCGTCTGTACAATCCTTGGTGGATGACGATGTTGGAGGGGTGTGTGTCTAACTCATCCGTGATTGGTTAGGAGCAGGATAAATGGAGTATGGGCAGGCGGCCAAATATATATAAATCAAAAACAGGATCCTACACTCCAATAAGTAAAACAATTGACTTTATTTAGATTATTAAAATTATGACGGCATGCCACCTATAAAAATTGTGGAAAGAGAAAAGCACAGCACACAGGCTTACGCGTTTGGGCAGTTTGCCGTATTCATAGCCTGATGTGTCTGTTCCTTCCTTAACCTTAAATACTTTACAAAACATGCTAATTAGTTAAAACAAGCGCTAAACCCTCCCTCCTGTATGTAACACCTTGGGATCACTAATAAATGGGTTGGCTTATACCCTTATAAGGGTGTTTGTACTTAGAAAAGGGGGAAAGATTACAGATGTCCATATTTTATGTTTGATAGAAAATGGTTCAGACAAGTAAAATGCGTACAAGAGATAAATCTTAAATGTGAACACACATTTTTCAACTTATATTATATTCTATAGTTGGTATATCTTATATCCATATTGTACATCTGTGATTATTGTAAGAAGCATCTTTACTAATAAACTATATGGATCTGAACACCTAGGTTTTCTTTCTATCCCTAAAATAGTGCTGCATTACCCTTACTAGTATCCCTGCCAGATAATCTATAAACAGTTTATTACTTATATATCTATTTGTAATAGTTTGTATCTTAGATAGCTAACTATTACCTGTCTAGGTATTGGATAATGGGAATTATGTCACTTTCATACATTACAACTCCTGTTTTGGTCGGTCTTTGTTTCTCTATCGTCAAAATGTTAAAAAAACCTACTCCCAGGGAACATCCAAAATGCCTCCCTTTTTGCAAGTAGCCTGTCTATATCTCCCCCTATTTTGGGTATTTTCACTTCTTCAATTGCACACTATTTTAATGTGTGGATGTCTCCATTATGGTTTTCCACAAAATGGCGCACCAGTGGGGTTTTTGACCTGCCCCGTGAGAGCGTAGATATATGTTCACGGATTCGTGATTTTATGTCTTGTGAGGTAAGACCAATGTATTGGACCCCACATGTTTGACACATTAACATATATATCACATGTGTAGTCATGCAATTCATGCATGTTTCTATTTGGAAGACTTCTCTTGTGACATAGGACGTGAACGTTTTTGTTCTCTCTAAAAACTCACAGGGTCTACATTTTCTGTGACCACAATTGTACATGTACCTACTAGTCATCCATGTGCCTTTGGGTTTTGTCCCTGTCTTTAATTCTGTAGGGGATAAAAGTGACCTCAATGTTGGACATTTTCTTGAGCTGCACCTTATACCTTGTTTGACCACATCTGTTAACTTGTCATCTGCGGCCAGGATTGGAAAGTGTTTTTTCACTATGTCTACAATTAAAGGAAATTGTATACTATAATTTGTGACAAAATTTACTCCTTTAAATTCCCTTTTTGGTTTCAATTTCCCTCTCAGTAATAACCTCCTTTGTTTTGTCTTCATCCATCCTGGGGCGTCTTCTATCTTCATCCCGGTGCCACGAAACGGAGCCATCCTGGAAGCCAAAGACATCCTGCACGGAGTGTCCTCTTCATACGGTTGCCGCCGTACACTGAAGTTGAATGCAAGGTAGCCGTTTCAAAATGGCATACCTTGCATTCCTATTGGCTGATTTGATTCTTCAAATTCAAATCAGCCAATAGGATGAGAGCTTCTTAAATCCTATTGGCTGTTCAAAACAGCGCTGCTATTACAGGTTTATAAAAACCCGATGTTAGAAGGCAATATTGCAGCGTAAAGCAAAATTGAGCTCCATACCGCACTCCAATACCTGCACTGCTTTGAGCTGATTTTACGTGCTTGTGCACGATTTCCCCATAGACATCAATGGGGAGAGCTGGCTAAAAAAAGCCTAACACCTGTAATAAAGGAGCGTAAAGCTCTGTAACGCAGCCCCATTGATTCCTATGGGGAACCAAAAGTTATGTTTGCACCTAACACCCTAACATAAACCCCGAGTCTAAACACCCCTAATATGCTGCCCCTGACATTCCCGACAGCTACATTACACTTATTAACCCCTAATTTTCCGCCCCCGCCACCGCCACCACCTACAATACACTTATTAACCCCTAATCTGCTGTCTCCGCCACCGCTGCCACCTACAGTACACTTATTAACCCATAATCTGCTGCCCCCGACATCGCCAACACCTACATACACTTATTAACCCCTAATCTGCCGCCCCCAATGTTGGCGCCACTATACTAAAGTTATTAACCCCTAACCCTAAGTCTAACCCTAACACCCCTAACTTAAATATAATTAAAATAAATCTAAATAAAAATTTCTATTATTACCAAAATAATTCCTATTTAAAACTAAATACTTACCTGTGAAATAAAACCTAAGCTAGCTACAATATAACTAATAGTTACATTGAGGCCTAGTTATCAACGTGTCTACTTTACCTGCCTTCGCCGGTTCAATACGCCCGCCTAAGCTCGCCTACCATCGCTGCCGCGGACCTGCAAAATTTCGCCTAAGTTATCAAAAAAGCTGTCAAAAAGCCACGCACCAAGTACGGGCCGATGAGCAGCGGACTGTGATAGTTATCACTCATCCAATCTCGCTGCTCTTCATCTTTTTGACAGCTTTATTGCTAGCCTGTCACTAAGCACCGACACTAACTACATTGTTCGACCCCCTATACCGGCGCCCTCGGAGCCCCCCGCAACTAAATAAAGTTATTAACCCCTAAACCGCCGCTCCTAGACCCCGCCGCAACTCTTATAAATGTATTAACCCCTAAACCGCCGCTCCCGGACAACGCCGCCACCTACATTATACCTAGTAACTCCTATCCTGCCCCCCTATACCGCCGCCACCTATTATAAAGTTATTAACCCCTATCCTGCAGATCCCGGACCTCGCCGCAACTAAATAAATAGTTTAACCCCTAAACCGCCACTCCCGGACCCCGCCGCAACCTATATTAAACTTATTAACCCCTAATCTGCCCCCCCATACCGTCGCCACCTATAATAAATTTATTAACCCTATCCTGCCCCCCTACACCGCCGCAACTGTAATAAAATTATTAACCCCTAAACCTAAGTCTAACACTAACCCTAACACCCCCCTTACTTAAATATTAATTAAATAAATCTAAATAATATTTCTCTTATTAACTAAATTAATCCTATTTAAAAATAAATACTTACCTTTAAAATAAACCCTAATATAGCTACAATATAAATAATAATTATATTCTAGCTATCTAACGGCTAGATTTAGAGTTTTGTCGGTAACGACCCGCGTAGCTAACGCTGGCTTTTTTCTGGCCGCACCTTTTAAATAACTCTGGTATTGAGAGTTCACAGAATGGCTGCGTTAGGCTCCAAAAAGGGAGCGTACAGGCATATTTAACGCCACTGCAACTCTCGATACCAGAGTTGCTTACGGACGCGGCCAGCCTCAAAAACGTGCTCGTGCACGATTCCCCCATAGAAAACAATGGGGCTGTTTGAGCTGAAAAAAAACCTAACACCTGCAAAAAAGCCGCGTTCAGCTCCTAACTCAGCCCCATTGTTATCTATGGGGAAACACTTCCTACGTCTGCACCTAACACCCTAACATGAACCCCGAGTCTAAACACCCCTAACCTTACACTTATTAACCCCTATTCTGCCGCCCCCGCTATCGCTGACCCCTGCATATTATTTTTAACCCCTAATCTGCTGCTCCGTAAACCGCCGCTACTTTCATTATCCCTATGTACCCCTAATCTGCTGCCCCTAATATTATATTTATTAACCCCTAATCTGCCCCCCACAATGTCGCCTCCACCTGCCTACACTTATTAACCCCTAATCCGCCTCACTAACCCTATAATAAATAGTATTAACCCCTAATCTGCCCTCCCTAACATCGCCGACACCTAACTTCAAACATTAACCCCTAATCTGCCGACTGGAGCTCACCGCTATTCTAATAAATTTATTAACCCCTAAAGCTAAGTCTAACCCTAACACTAACACCCCCCTAAGTTAAATATAATTTAAATCTAACGAAATAAATTAACTCTTATTAAATAAATTATTCCTATTTAAAGCTAAATACTTACCTGTAAAATAAATCCTAATATAGCTACAATATAAATTATAGCTATTTTAGGATTTATATTTATTTTACAGGTAACTTTGTATTTATTTTAACCAGGTACAATAGCTAAAATAGTTAAAATAATTACAAAATTACCTGTAAAATAAATCCTAACCTAAGTTACAATTAAACCTAACACTACACTATCAATAAATTAATTAAATAAAATACCTACAATTACCTACAAATAAACCTAACACTACACTATCAATACATTAATTAAATACAATATCTACAAATAAATACAATGAAATAAACTAACTAAAGTACAAAAAATAAAAAAGAACTAAGTTACAAAAAATAAAAAAATATTTACAAACATCATTGGCTGTTCCGATCAGCCAATAGAATGCGAGCTCAATCTGATTGGCTGATTGGATCGGCCAATCGGATTGAACTTGATTCTGATTGGCTGATTCCATCAGCCAATCAGAATTTTCCTACCTTAATTCCGATTGGCTGATAGAATCCTATCAGCCAATCGGAATTCGAGGGACGCCATCTTGGATGACGTCCCTTAAAGGAGCCTTCATTCGTCGGTAGTCCGTCGGGCCAGCAGGATGTTCCGCATCGGAGGTCTGCAAGATGGATCCGGAAGAAAGAAGATTGAAGATGCCGTTGATAGAAGACTTCAGCCGGATCATGGACCTCTTCAGCTCCCGCTTGGATGATGACTTCAGCCGGATCATGGACCTCTTCAGCTCCCGCTTGGATGATGACTTCAGCCGGATCATGGACATCTTCAGCCCCCTGCTTGGGCTTG
Organism: Bombina bombina; assembly: GCF_027579735.1. Classification (NCBI taxonomy): domain Eukaryota; kingdom Metazoa; phylum Chordata; class Amphibia; order Anura; family Bombinatoridae; genus Bombina; species Bombina bombina. The sequence goes on from NC_069499.1 coordinate 830,027,158, forward strand.
GATCAGGACATCGGAGGAGCTCTTCTGGATCTATCGGTGAACCTGGTATGGTGAAGATAAGGTAGGAAGATCTTCAGGGGCTTAGTGTTAGGTTTATTTAAGGGGGGTTTGGGTTAGATTAGGGGTATGTGGGTGGTGGGTTGTAATGTTGGGGGGGGGTATTGTATGTGGTTTTTTTACAGGCAAAATTGCTGAATTCTTTGGGGCATGCCCCGCAAAGGGCCCTGTTCAGGGCTGGTAAGGTAAAAGAGCTTTGAACTTTAGTAATTTAGAATAGGGTAGGGCATTTTTTTATTTTGGGGGTCTTTGTTATTTTATTAGGGGGCTTAGAGTAGGTGTAATTAGTTTAAAATTGTTGTAATATTTTTCTGATGTTTGTAAATATTTTTTTATTTTTTGTAACTTAGTTCTTTTTTTATTTTTTGTACTTTAGTTAGTTTATTTCATTGTATTTATTTGTAGATATTGTATTTAATTGTAGGTAATTGTAGGTATTTTATTTAATTAATTTATTGATAGTGTAGCGTTAGGTTTAATTGTAACTTAGGTTAGGATTTATTTTACAGGTAATTTTGTAATTATTTTAACTATTTTAGCTATTGAACCTGGTTAAAACAAATACAAAGTTACCTGTAAAATAAATATAAATCCTAAAATAGCTATAATATAAATATAATTTATATTGTAGCTATATTAGGATTTATTTTACAGGTAAGTATTTAGCTTTAAATAGGAATAATTTATTTAATTAGATTTAAATTATATTTAACTTAGGGGGGTGTTAGTGTTAGGGTTAGACTTAGCTTTAGGGGTTAATAAATTTATTAGAATAGTGGTGAGCTCCAGTCGGCAGATTAGGGGTTAATGTTTGAAGTTAGGTGTCGGCGATGTTAGGGAGGGCAGATTAGGGGTTAATACTATTTATTATAGGGTTAGTGAGGCGGATTAGGGGTTAATTACTTTATTATAATAGCGGTGCGGTCCGCTCGGTGATTAGGGGTTAATAAGTGTAGGCAGGTGGAGGTGACGTTGTGGGGGGCAGATTAGGGGTTAATAAATATAATATAGGGGTCGGCGGTGTTAGGGGCAGCAGATTAGGGGTACATAAGGATAACGTAAGTAGCGGCGCTTTGCGGTCGGCAGATTAGGGGTTAATAAGTGTAGGCAGGTGGAGGCGACGTTGTGGGGGGCAGGTTAGGGGTTAATAAATATAATATAGGGGTCGGCGGTGTTAGGGGCAGCAGATTAGGGGTACATAAGGATAACGTAGGTGGCGGTCGGCAGATTAGGGGTTAAAAATATTTAATCGAGTGGCGGCGATGTGGGGGGACCTCGGTTTAGGGGTACATAGGTAGTTTATTGGTGTTAGTGTACTTTAGAGCACAGTAGTTAAGAGCTTTATAAACCGGCGTTAGCCCAGAAAGCTTTTAACTACTGACTTTTTTCTGCGGCTGGAGTTTTGTCGTTAGATTTCTAACGCTCACTTCAGACACGACTCTAAATACCGGAGCTAGAAAGATCCCATTGAAAAGATAGGATACGCAATTGACGTAAGGGGATCTGCGGTATGGAAAAGTCTCGGCTGAAAAGTGAGCGTTAGACCCTTTCCTGACTGACTCCAAATACCGGCGGTAGCCTAAAACCAGCGTTAGGAGCCTCTAACGCTGGTTTTCACGGCTACCGCCAAACTCTAAATCTAGGCCTTAGGATTTATTTTTATTTTACAGCAACTTTCAATTTATTAAGTCTTCATCCAAGCGGCAAGAAGTGGTCCTCCAGACAGGCAGAAGTCTTCATCCAGACGGCATCTTCTATCTTCATCCATCCGGCGCGGAGCGGCTCCATCTTCAAGACATCCGGCGCGGAGCATCCTCTTCTTCCGACGGCGACTGAAGAATGAAGGATCCTTTAAGGGACGTCATCCAAGATGGCGTCCCTTGAATTCCAATTGGCTTATAGAATTCTATCAGCCAATCGGAATTAAATGTGAAACATTCCTATTGGCTTATGCAATCAGCCAATAGGATTGAGCTTCAATCCTATTAGCTGATCCAATCAGCCAATAGGATTGAGCTCGCATTCTATTGGCTGTTCAAATCAGGAACCTTAAAGGAACCTTCATTCTTCAGTCGCCGTTGGAAGAAGAGGATGCTCCGTGCCGGATGTCTTGAAGATGGAGCCGCTCCGCGGCGGATGGATGAAGATAGAAGATGCCGTCTGGATGAAGACTTCTGCCCATCTGGAGGACCACTTCTTGCCGCTTGGATGAAGACTTCTCCCGGCTTCGTTGAGGACTTCTGCCCGCTTGGATGAAGACTTCTGCCGCTTCGTTGAGGATGGATGTCGAGTCTTCAAAAACTGTAAGTGGATCTTTGGGGGTTAGTGTTAGGTTTTTTTAAGGGTTTATTGGGTGGGTTTTATTTTTAGGTTAGGGACTTTGGACGTAAAAAGAGCTAAATGCCCTTTTAAGGGCAATGCCCATACAAATGCCCTTTTCAGGGCAATTGGGAGCTTAGGTTTTTTAGTTAGGTTTTTATTTGGGGGGTTTGGTTGTGTGGGTGGTGGGGTTTACTGTTGGGGGGGGTGTTTGTATTTTTTTTTTTACAGGTAAAAGAGCTGATTTCTTTGGGGCAATGCCCCACAAAAGGCCCTTTTAAGGGCTATTGGTAGTTTATTGTAGGCTAGGGTTTTTTTTTATTTTCGGGGGGCTTTTTATTTTCATAGGGCTATTAGATTAGGTGTAATTAGTTTAAATATTTGATCATTTCTATTTTATTTTGTGTAATTTAGTGTTTGTTATTTTTTGTAATTTAGTTAATTGTATTTAATAAATGTAATTGATTTAATTGTAGTGTAAGGTTAGGTGTTAGTGTAACTCAGGTTAGGTTTTATTTTACAGGTAAATTTGTATTTATTTTAGCTAGGTATTTAGTAAATAGTTAATAACTATTTACTAACTATTCTACCTATTTAAAATAAATAAAATTTTAACTGTGAAATAAAAATAAAACCTAAGATAGATACAATGTAACTATTACTTATATTGTAGCTATCTTAGGTTTTATTTCACAGGTAAGTATTTAGTTTTAAATAGGAATTATTTAGTTATTAATAGTAGGTTTTATTTAGATTTATTTTAATTATATTAAACTTAGTGGGTGTTAGGGTTAGGGTTAGACTTAGGTTTAGGGGTTAATAACTTTAGTATAGTGGCGGCGACGTTGGGGAGGAAGATTAGGGGTTAATAAATGTAGGTGGCGGCGACGTTGGGGCGGAAGATTAGGGGTTAATAAATGTAGGTAGGTGGCGGCGATGTTAGGGGCAGAAGATTAGGGTTTAATAAGTGTAATGTAGGTGGTGGCGAGGTCAGGGGCGGCAGATTAGGGGTTAATAAGTATAATATAGGTGTCGGGGGCATCAGATTAGGGGTTGATATGTTTATTATAGTGGCGATGTCCGGAGTGGGAGATTAGGGGTTAATAATTTTATTTTAGTGTTTGCAATGCTGGAGGGCCTCGGTTTAGGGGTTAATATGTAGTTTATGGGTGTTAGTGTACTTTTTAGCACTTTAGTTATGAGTTTTATGTTACGGCGTTGTAACATAAAAGCCATAACTACTGACTTTCAGTTTACGGTATGGATCTTGACGGTATAGGCTGTACCGCTCACTTTTTGACCTCCCAGGCAGACTTGTAATACCGGCGTAAAGGAAGTCCCATTGAAAAAGGACTTTTGGAAAGCTGCGGTAGTTACGTTGCATTACGGCCAAAAAAGTGTGCGGTGCAGCTGAACCTGCAAGACTCGTAATACAAGCGGTAGTGAAAAAGAGCCTTAAAGCTGCTTTTTCACTCATACCGCAAAACTCGTAATCTAGCCGATTGTTTTTAATTGTTCAATAATAGCTCTTATAATAGTACTAAATCAATTAAAAAAATCACCCAAGCTTGCATACTATCGGCTAGATTACGAGTTTTGCGTTAGAGGCTATGCGGTGCTAACGAGCAGTTTTCCCTCACCGCTCACTTACCTACAGAGCTGGCATTACGAGTTTTCAGAAACCCGTCGTTAAAAGACAAGAAGTGAGCATTGAGCAAAATTTTGCTCATTTCCGCACTCCAATACCTGCGCTGCTTAAGTCAGCGGTGAGCTGGTCGTACGTGCTCGTGCACGATTTCCCATTGGAATCAATGGGGAGAGCCGGCTGAAAAAAAGTCTAACACCTGCAAAAAAGCAGCGTAAAGCTCCCTAACGCAGCCCCATTGATTCCTATGGGCAAACACATTTTATGTCTACACCTAACACCCTAACATGAACCCCGAGTCTAAACACCCCTAATCTTACACTTATTAACCCTTAATCTGCTGCCCCCAACATCACCGACACCTACATTATATTATTAACCCCTAATCTGCCGCTCCGGACACCGCCGCCGCCTACATTATACTTATGAACCCTTAATCTGCTGCCCCCAACATCGCCGACACCTACATTATAATTATTAACCCCTAATCTGCCATCCCCAACGTTGCCGCCACTATATTAAAGTTATTAACCCCTAAACCTAAGTCTAACCCTAAACCTAACACCCACTAACTTAAATATAATTTAAATAAATCTAAATAAAATTCCTATCATTAACTAAATTATTCCTATTTAAAACTAAATACTTACCTATAAAATAAACCCTAAACTAGCTACAATATAACTAATAGTTACATTGTAGTTAGCTTAGGGTTTATTTTTATTTTACAGGCAAGTTTGTATTTATTTTAACTAGGTAGAATAGTTATTGAATAGTTATTAACTATTTAATAACTACCTAGCTGAAATAAAGACAAATTGACCTGTAAAATAAAACCTAACCTAAGTTACACTAACACCTAACACTACAATATAATTAAATAAATTAACAAAATTAAATACAATTACCTAAATTAAATTAAATTAGCTAAAGTACAAAAACCCCCACTAAATTACAGAAAATAATAAACAAATAACACAATATTTAAACTAATTACACCTAATCTAATAGCCCTATTAAAATAAAAAAAGTCCCCCCAAAATAAAAAAAAAACCCTAGCCTAAACTAAACTACCAATAGCCCTTCAGAAGTAGTATGGACAGACCGGAGTCTGGGAGCAGCCTGGAAAGCATAGCGGGTAAGAAGCTTTGATATATATTTGTTAATATCACCTTGCAGCTCAGCCGCAAACAGTGGACAGACCGAGGTCTGGGAGCACTAGGAGATACAGTTTAAAAAGCAACGGAAATGTTGAGATAACTTGTCAAGTATTCTTTATCACAGCACGGTTGTCACACTAGGGGTTCTGAAGGGAACACTAAGATATTAAAGTACTACCGCAATGAAACTTGAATGACTTTAATATATATAAGCAGGAAAGCTTATAAATCAGACTTAAGGGGATTTATTATCTTTATCCTCTTTCTATACCAAGAGTGTTAAAACAGCCGGCAGAGAAATGCATTCAAAGAATCATTAAACTATATGCACATATACATCATTATATACAACCAATTTTTTCTCACTTTTAACTATTGGATTGATAGCTGGACTTTTACTATAATTATAGACGTGCAACTAGCTGAGTGCCTGAGTGAAAACCTTTTTGCTTTTTTCTGATAAATTAAGCACAGCTGGCATAGTGCTTATTCACTACAGACACAATCATGCAGCATGAAAATGTATATGAGGAACATGCTTTGGTTCCATATTACTCTCTGAAAAAAGTGAGTGAAAGGGACAATGATAATATGGACATTGATCATATATTTTCTTTGGATCGTAGCCACTATGATTTACCAATGCTATTTGAGGACATGGAACATTTATTGATTAAAGAAAAGTAACTTAAATGGGACATCTGGACATTAGAGAAATATACTGCCCTTAATATGATACCTAGAGGATTGCGTATCAATAAGTTCCCAACCTTTGAGGTTGATGATAAGGAATTTGTAGATAAATGTATTGTGGTTTTAACTGAATGTTCCATGAGATTAATGAAGTTGTTGATTAATATTAAGACAAATATGTTGGTAAAAATCAGGTCAGAAATAGAGGAGATTCAATTACTTTTGAACAAGTTTAGTAATTTGTCAGACTATCCAAAATTTGATTCCCTGTTACAGATGGTAATATCTGAAGCCAAAAATGAATTGATTACTGTTAAGCACACTAAGTTTCTTAGAGACAAATCAGATTATGATATTGGCAAGATATACATCTGGAACAGGGGTCAAAGATTTCAACAAAGAAGAAACCAAAATAGAAATAGAGGACCTAGAAGGAATAGAGGTTCCAGACAGAGGAGTAGAGGGAACAGACATGTAACCTTCTCAGATAGTGATCAGAATCAGGGGATGAGGGATCATATTCAGCATCAGAAGAAAATCCCATACAAGAACAAACATTGAGGAACACAGAATTTAACAGAGGCACTACTAGAGGATATAATACACGTGCAAGAATGAATACATGGCAGGGCCCTAACAGAGCACATGCAACACAACAGTCTAGAACAACATATGCACAAGTCTCTGGTAGATATCAACCTACACAAGCTAATAGATATATTCAAGATTCTTCCAGTGTAGGAGCTACTGGTGGAGTAGATGAAGAACGTGCTCAATTAGAGCAGGTTTTTCGGGTGGACCAGCACCACAGAGAAGGAGGTGGGTCTATGATCACTCCACAACAAACCCAACAGGGGAGATACCCAATGAGACAAACACCGGTGCCATCCAAGTACAAACCATCGTGAATCTATCAGATCACACACTTACCAGAGATGAGGAACACGTCCTCAGTTTAGGTTTGGGTTTTGTGCCCTCCACAAACTTTAATTCATTCCGTACCATGTTGGACGTGAATAAATTTGTACGAAATATAACCCTACGTAAGCATTTTTCTAATATACAATCTGACTCAAATGTAGCATGTATACAAGAACAGGAAAGTACAGAGGATAATGTTGTTTTAGATTTTTCAGAGATATGCGACTTGATGACCCTTAGAGATCTTGAAAGTGAAGGTCATATTGTACAGGAAAGTGTACAAACATCAAATAAAAAGTACAAGAATCCGTCTACTTTTTACCCAGTGCATAGCAGGGGAAAAATAATAGAAACATTCTACAATAGGGTAGAGGATGATCTGAGAAAACTCTCTATGAATCAACAACAGTCCAAGCACAACTTGTCTAAAATGCAGCAAAAGGCATTAAAAGATTTAAGTAAAAATGAAAATTTGGTGATAAAGCAGGCCGACAAGGGGGGCTCAGTTGTGCTAATGAATAGATCTTCCTATATTGCTGAAGCATTGAGACAACTGAGTAACCCCACCAGCTATGAAAAATTGAACCATAATCCAACCAAAAACTTCCAGCGTCGACTTATGCACCTTTTGGACGGGGCATTGGACCAGGGTCTGATTGACAATGATTCCTTGAAATACTTATATGTGGAAAACCCTGTGACTCCTATCTTTCATCATCTCCCAAAGGTGCATAAGTCGACAGCAAATGTCCAAGGTAGACCGATCATTAGCGGAATGGGCTCAATGCTGGAACATTTATCCGAATGGTTGGATGACATCTTGCAGCCTCTGGTAAAACAGCTGCCTAGTTATATCAGAGATTCGAAACATGTCATTAATGTGGTGGAACAATTTGAGTGGAGTAGAGACTCAGGATGGCTCACTGTTGATGTTGTAGCCCTCTACTCTTCAATACCACACGAAAAAGGACTTGAAGCTATTCACTATTTCCTAGCGAGGGAAACAACATACAGCGAGCCATTGATTGTATTTATAATGGAAGTCACGAAGTTTCTTTTGACGCATAATTTTTTTCAATTTGAGGGGGATTTCTACCTGCAGAGATGTGGGACCGCTATGGGCGCCAGGTTTGCGCCCACCTATGCCAACCTATACATGGGTTGGTGGGAGCGGTCCCACATCTATGCAGGTGGCGATACCCTCAAATCTCACATCGGTCTGTACTGTCGTTTCATAGACGACTTGTTAATAATTTGGAGGGGAAGTGAAGAACAAGCTGTGTCATTCGTTGAATCCTTGCGTTTTAATGATTTGAACTTGGATTTCACCTATGAATACAATGAATCCAAAATACACTTTTTGGACCTTGAATTAAAGGGGTGGCCTACAGGTTTAATTACCTCTGAAGTATATAGAAAACCAATATCTGGTAATAGCCTACTACACGCCAGAAGTTGCCACCCTCGCCATTTCCCCTACTCAATAGCCAAAGGACAGTTTGTCCGCTTAAAAATAAATTGTACACGATCTGAGAGTTTTGAAAATCATGCGGATGATTTACAGAATAGGCTGTTGGAGAGAGGATATGGCAAAAGTGTGATTAAAAGAGCCAGACGTGAGGTGACTAGCTTGGATAGAAACAACCTATTAAAGGATGTTAAAAAGAACAAGAGCAAGCAGGTAAACAAGCTAACTTTTGTAACTGATTATTCCAGCCAGTACCAACAAATCTGTGGTATAATACGCAAACACTTTAGGCTACTAGTAGCAGAGGATTCCCTAATAGAAGCAGTCACGAGTGGCTGTAGGTTTTCGTACAGACGGAGTAAAACGATAGGAAACGTTGTATCACCATCTCAATTGAGAAAGAAAGGACCAAACCCAGAGCCCTCCTCATGGTTAAGACACACAGGAACATTTAGATGTGGGTATTCGAGCTGTAAGGCATGTGAGCATGTCCAAGTGGGTACCACCTTCAGTTCCACAGTTACTGGAGAAGTCTTTAACATAACAGAATGCTTAAACTGTAGAGCAACATACTGTATATATCTGGTATGCTGCTCTCAATGTAATCTGCAATACGTAGGGTTGACCACCAGGGAGGTAAGATCCCGTATTCGCGAGCATTTGTCTACTATAAACGTAGGAAAAATCAGCACACCCCTGGTCGACCACTTCGTAAATAAACATGAGAAAAACTGTGATTCCCTGAGATGGAAAATCATAGAAAAGATAAAACCTCACAAAAGAGGAGGGGACAAATTCCAGATTTTGTCCCATCAGGAAATGTATTGGATATTCAGGCTTCGGACCAAGATACCTCTTGGTCTGAACTCTGAATATGACTTTATCAACTATTGGGATTGACTGTTTTCACAGTCATAATAATTACGGACTTACAAATTAATAATCACAAATAACTCAACATTGAGTAGTGCCCCTAGGACTAATAAGAGTTCCTGACCCTATAACTTTGAGAAGTTGGTATAATATATCTGATAGAATCCATTTGGAGTTAGACAAAAATGTGTTTTCATTTAAATATACCCCTCTTGTAATAGGTCCCCTTCCTAGATTAAAAAACTTCAGCAACTTCATTTATCCATACTGAAGTAATAAATGTCTCCTTTTCGTTCATAAATAATGAATCAACACAATATTTGGATATGTGAACAAGACCCCCTCTTTTGCTAAAAGACAAAGTTTAAACTATATAAATAGCAGCTATCAGAAAGAATCTCCTATTAAATAACTTAAGAGACTATAATAGAATACAATTTTGCACAGGGAGTAAAATAAACCTACATTCAGAAAAGGTTTTTTTGCAAATACATAAAATCAGTCAGAATAACATGTATGGTGGTCTAATAATGATATAATTTCAACCAACAAATTGTGGCTATGAATTGGTTTATATATATATATATACTTTAAATATTGTATATGATCATATTAAACATTGAATATACTCTTTTCCCCCCAGTACTATTAATGGTTAATTGTTTGCAATTTTCTTTGACCAATAGGAGCCCAGTGTGGGCTTTTTAAATGAGTAAATTGATTGAAATTTTTAAGGACTGTGAATACGGCTCACGCCGAAACATGTTAGTCTTTGTTTGTTAGCTAGGGGGGATATGTTGTCCCATTACTTTTAAATTACTTAAATAAAGTTTATAAATTTTACTTTGTTTACTGGCATCCTTCCTTTTTGGACTTTTCAGTTGTTTAAACCTAACACCCTAACATAAACCCCACGTCTAAACACCCCTAATCTGAAGCCCCCGACATCGCCGATGTCTGCCTATAGTTATTAACCCCTAATCTGCCGCTCCCGATATCACCCCCACTTAAATAAAGGTATTAACCCCTATTCCCCTGCACCCCAACATCGCCCACACTATAATAAATCTATTAACCCCTATTCCGCCGCTCCCTGACATCGCCACAACTAAATAAATCTATTAACCCCTAAACCTCTGGCCTCCCACATCACTACCAACCCCTAAACCGCCAGCCCCCCACATCGGAATAATATTAACCCCTACAACTAACCCTAACACCCCCTAACTTTAACATAATTAAAATATAGCTAAATTAAACTTACAATTATTAACTAAATAAACCTATTAACTCCTAAACCGCCAGCCGCCCACATCGCAACAACTTAAATTAAACTATTAACCCTTACACCTACCCCTAAACCTAACCCTAACACCCCCTAACTTTAACATAATTAAAAAAAATCTAAATTAAATTTACAATTTTTAACTAAATAATACCTATTTAAAACTAAATACATACTTACCTGTGAAATAAAACCTAAGCTAGCTACAATATAACTAATAGTTATATTGTAGCTAGCTTAGGTTTTATTTTTATTTCACAGGTAAGTTTGCATTTATTTTAACTAGGTAGACTAGTTAGTAAATAGTTATTAACTATTTAATAACTACCTAGTTAAAATAAATACAAAATTACCTGTGAAATAAAACCTAAGCTACCTTACACTAAAACCTAAAATTACAAAAAATAAAAAACCTGCCATTAGAAAAAAAAAACAAAAAAACTACCATTCAAAAAAACGAAATTATCCAAAAAATAACAAATTATTCCTATTCTAATACCATTAGAAAAAAAAAAAACACCCCAAAATAAAAAGCCTAATCTAGAATAAACTACCAAGTGCCCTTAAAAGGGCCTTTTGGGGGCCCTTAACAGGGCCTTTTGTAGGGCATTGACCTAAGTTAAACAGCTCTTTTGCTACAAAAAACAAACAAACACTCTCTAACAGTATACAAACCCCCACCCCCCAAACTACCAAGGGCCCTTAAAAGGGCATTTTGGAGGGCCCTTAAAAGGGCCATTTGTAGGGCATTGCCCTAAAGATAATATCTCTTTTCCTACAAAAGAAAAACAAACACCCCCTAAAAAAATACATTACACAAAATAAAAATTATTCCCATTCTAATAAACCTTAAAAAAACACCCCAAAATAAAAAACCTAATCTAGAATAAACTACCAATGGCCCTTAAAAGGGCCTTTTGTAGGGCATTGCCCTAAAGATATCAGCTCTTTTTGTGACAAAAAAATACAAATAACCACTAACATTACAAACCCCCACCCCCCCAAACCCACAAAATAAAAAAAACTATCTAAAAAACCTAAGCTACCCATTGCCCTGAAAAGGGCATTTGCATGGGCATTGCCCTTAAAAGGGCATTAAGCTCTTTTGCTGCCCAAAAGCTAATCTAAAAATAAAACCCACCCAAAAAACCCTTTTAAAAACCTAACACTAACCCCCGATGATCCACTTACATTTGTTAAAGTCCCGCTTGAACGATCTTCATCCCAGTGGAGAAGTCCTCATCCAGGCAGTGAGAGGTCTTCATCCAGGTGGCCTCTTCAATCTTTATCCCGGCAGAGAATTCCTCATCCAAGCGGCGAGAAGTCTTCATCCAGGAGGCTTCTTCTCCTGGATGAAAGGTTTGAATCAGCCAATATGAATTAGAGCTGCTAAAATCCTATTGGCTGTTCAAATCAGCCAATAGGATTTAAGCAGATCTAATTCTATTGGATGATGAATCAGTCAATAGAATGAGAGCTGCTTAAATCCTATTGGCTGATTTGAACATCCAGGTAATGAGCAGACCTGGCCCTGCTTAACTTCATAGATCAGACAGGATCGGATGCATTCAGGGAAGCGTGCCGGTAGGTGCTCTGGGTGTTTTCACAGCGTGAATTGTTCTTGCTCCTGCCATCATTTGCAATCAGTAAACAAATGAAGAGTTAAAAAAGGGTTACATTTAGACTGCAAATAAATTAATAAATAATTCCAGCAAAGGCCTATAGAATAGCTCGCTGACCCATGCCAAAACGTATACAAGAATAAAGTTACCAGCCTCTTTGTCTGTCTGTCTCTCTGTCTGACTGCTCTCTGTCTGTCTTTCCAAAGATATTTATATTTATTCCATGGGATACCTATTTTTCAGTCATTGCAAGATATAGTTGTTTCAACGAATATTGCTACTTTCAGGAGCTATCACGCATACATCACTGCTTTAAAAGGCAAAGCAAAATGCCTACCGCACCCAGCATTTCCAGGCAGTCTCCCATTCTGGTACTGACCAGGCCTGGCCCTGCTTAACTTCCGAGATCAAACAGGATCGGGTGCATTCAGGAAAGCATGCCGGTAGGTGCTCAGTGTGTTTTCACAGCATGAATTGTGCTTGCTCATGCCGTCATTCACAGTCTGTAAACAATTGGAGAGAGTTAAAACAGGGTTAAAATTTAGACAGCAAATAAATAAATAATTCCAGTAAAGGCCTAGAATAACTCGCTGACCCATGACAAAAAGTATACAAGGATAAAGTTACCCGCCTTGTACCAGAGGAAGGATGGTGAACTTTTACAAATCTGTTGAGTCCCTTCAGATCCCTTCAGATCCAAAATAGGGTGGAACGTGCCTTCTATCTTGGAGACCAAAAAGATATTGGAGTTGAACCCTTTCCCCTCTCTAATGGGGGAACTAGAACCACCATGGCAATGAGGTCATTCATGCAGTGGAGTAGGGACACTCTCTTTACTGGGTTTCCTGAAACTCTTGACAGCAAGAAGCGGTCCCTTGGGAACCAAGACTTATTCTGTACCCCTGGCAAATAATGTCCAGCACCCAGGGGTCCTGGACAGACTGAAACAATTCCCTCTGAAAGAGAACAAGTCTGCCTCCACACAACCTGGTCCCAGGTCGGGGCCGATCCCATCATGCTGACTTATTTTCTTGGGAAGACTTCTTGGGCTGTTAGTTCTTATTTCAACCCTGTGTGGGTTTCCATGTTGCCCTGGGGGACTCCTTCTTAGGTTAGGTGCTTCTGCCCTTCACTCTACCGCTGAACAACCCTTAAGCTTAGATTTTTTGTCCTGTGGTAGGAAAGTCCAGACCTGGACCGAATTATCTGTATCTTTGAATGTTGTTTGTGTTATCTGTGTGTATGTACCTTTAAGACTGAGTGTGCATGGTATGAGCTGTCCATTAAGTCTCTGTGCATTATGTGTGTGTCTGTCCCTTTAAGAAAATATGAGTGTAGAGTGAGCTGTCCCTTTAAGGCTTTAAGCATGTTTAGCTACACTGTGATCTGTCCCTTTAAGACTTTTTGCATGTACTTAAAGGCTGCCTATTAGTGTACCTGCTGCTTTAAGGCTATTTGCATGTTGGGTTTGCATTCCCTTTCAAAGCAGTGTGCACTGTTTGTGTTTGAGCTGTTTAAAAGGTAGATAATCCCTTTATTACCCATTCCCCAGCTTTGCATGTCCAAGACAGTTAAATAATATACTTTTTACCTCTGTGATTACCTTGTATCTAAGCCTCTGCAGACTACCTCCTTGTCTCATTGCTATTTACAAACTTGCCTTTTAGCCAATTAGAGCTGACTCATTCCTAACTCCATAGGAGTGAGCAAAGTGTTATCTATATGGCACACATGAATGAACACTGGCCGATTTACAAGTTGCTTGGTACGTGCGATATGGTCTTTGTGTGCGGAATGGTCACCTACTTGATATAACAAAAACGTTTCACAAAACACAATAAAAAGTACGCTCATTAACTACAGTATTAACCTCTAAACCGCCATCCCCCACACCGCAACTAATAAATAAACCTATTAACCCCTAAACCACCACTCCCGCATCACATCTAATAAACCTATTAACCCATAAACCGCCATCCCGCCACTAAATAAAGCTAATAACCCCTAAACCACCATCCCCCCCAACAACGCAAATACCTAAATTAAAATATTAAACCCTAAACCTAATACCCCCTAACATTAACAATACACCGAAATTAAAGTTTAAATACACTAACTACCTTAAACTAAATAAAAATGTATCTGTGAAAAACAATTAAAACCTAAGCTTAATCTAAAAAAACCTTACATTGATTGTTAAAAAAAAATAATAATGCAAAAAAAAAAAAACCTATCATTACTAAAAATAATAAAACCTAACATTACCATAAAATAAAATAAAAACTACCATAACAAACAAAATAATCCAAAATAATAAAAATTATTCCTATTCTAATACCCCCCCCTCAAAAAAAAAAAAAAGAAAAACCCCTAATCTAAAAATAAACTACCAATAGCCTTTAAAAAGGCCTTTGCAGGGCATTGCCCCAAAACTAACAGCTCTTTTACCTTAAAAAAACAGGTATTTGTGTTGTGGGGGTATGGCAGTTTAAGGGGTTATTAGCTTAATTTAGTGTTGGTGATGTGAGGGGATGGCGATTTAGGGGTTAATAGTTTAATTTCTGTAGTTGCGATGCAGGGGGGTGGCAGTTTAGGAGATAACAGCTTTATTTATTAGTTGCGATGTGAGGGACGGTGGAATTTAGGGGTTAATAGCTTTATTTAGTGTTGATGATGTGGGGGGGGGGGCTGCGGTTTAGAGGTTATTAGACTAGGGGATTATGTTAGGGTGTTTTTTGATAACTTTCTTTTCTCCATAGACTTTAATGGGGAGTGTTAGGTTTTCTTTCCAACATTTTCTCTCCACTGATCTCTATGGGGGAATACGTGTACGTGCACGCCAAGTCAGAACTTGGTTTGTGTGCGGTATGCAGGTAACCGCAGCATAATGAACGCAAAAAGAAAGTTTGAAACTTGTAATGGTGGTGCAATGGAGATTGCGTTACAGCCACATTGTGCCCGATTTGTTGGCAACGGATTCACCGCACAACTTGTAATCTGGACCACTGTTTTGCTGTGAACAGCTAATAAAATGCAGCTAACAGAGTTTTAGACTTTATAAAGTTTATTAATATAACAATGTTGATTGTGCAAAGCTGGGGAATGGATAGCAAAGGCATTATCTTTTTCTTTTTAATAAAAAAAAAATGAATTAAACTGCTTGCACACTCACATTTACAAAGTCGTGAACGCAACATAGCGTTCCCCATAGACTTCAATAGAGCTGAAAATGTTGAGAAAAAAAAGAACACCCATAGGTTGAGCAAACATGACTGCTGTTATTTAACATTGCAAAATAAGAAGATAATATTGCATATTTCATAATCCAATGTTCTGCACATAGCAGAATATGTTTTATTTATTCTTAAAGAAATGTTTAAATACCGATATCTGATGTTTTTGTTTTGCACAAATATATATTTATACCTAGTTATCTATATCTATTTCATTATACATAAAACATATTTTCCTATGTGCAGAACATTGGAATGTAAAATATTTACTGTAAATACATAGGGGACGATTTTCCATGCTGCAAATGCAGCCGTTTCCGCACGGGCCTTCAGGCTCATCGGAAACAAAAGTTAAGAAGCAGCCGTCGTAAGACTGCTGCTCCTTAACTCATCCGCCACCTCTGAGGTGGCAGATAGCAATCACCCTGATCGGATACGACCGGGATGATTGACACCCCTAGCTAGCGGCCTATTATAGATATTTATATTTATTTTATGGGATACCTATTTTTCAGTCATTGCAAGATATAGTTGTGTCAACGAATATCGCTACTTTCAGGAGCTATCACGCATACATCACTGCTTTAAAAGGCAAAGCAAAATGCCTACCGCACCTGGCGTTCCCAGGCAGTCTCCCATTCAGGTACTGACCAGGCCTGGCCCTGCTTAACTTCCGAGATCAAACAGGATCGGGTGCATTCAGGGAAGCATGCCGGTAGGTGCTCAGTGCGTTTTCACAGCGTGAATTGCGCTTGCTCATGCCATCATTCACAGTCTGTAAACAATTGAAGAGAGTTAAAACAGGGTTCAAATTTAGACCGCAAATAAATAAATAATTCCAGTAAAGGCCTAGAATAACTCGCTGACCCATGACAAAAAAGTATACAGGGATAAAGTTACCCGCCTTGTACCAGAGGAAGGATGGTGTGAACTTTTACAAATCTGTTGAGTCCCTTCAGATCCCTTCAGATCCAAAATAGGGTGGAACGTGCCCTCTATCTTGGAGACCAAAAAGATATTGGAGTTGAACCCTTTCCCCTCTCTAATGGGGGAACTAGAACCACCATGCCCATGGCGATGAGGTCGTTCATGCAGTGGAGTAGGGACACTCTCTTTACTGGGTTTCCTGAAACTCTTGACAGCAAGAAGCAGTCCCTTATCTCATTGCTATTTACAAACTTGCATTTTAGCCAATTAGAGCTGACTCATTCCTAACTCCATAGAAGTGGGCAAAGTGTTATCTATATGGCACACATGAATGGACACTGGCCGGATTACAAGTTGCGTGGTACGTGCGATATGGTCTTTGTGTGCTGAATGGTCACCTACTTGATATAACAAGTAGCGTGATCATTATGGCCTTTACCGCAATGATCCATTCCGCATTCAAAGACCTGTAGTCATGTGTTTTGCGAAAACAAAAACGTTTCACAAAACACAATAAAAAGTACACTCATTAACTACACTATTTACCCCTAAACCGCCATCCCCCACATCGCAACTAATAAATAAACCTATTAACCCCTAAACCACCCCCCGCATCACATCTAATAAACCTATTAACCCATAAACTGCCATCCTGCCACTAAATAAAGCTAATAACCCCTAAACCGCCATCCCCCCCACAACGCAAATACCTAAATTAAAATATTAAACCCTAAACCTAATACCCCCTAAACCTAATACCCCCTAACATTAACAAAATTAAAATACACCGAAATTAAAGTTTAAATACACTAACTACCTTAAACTAAATAAAAATGTATCTGTGAAAACCAATTAAAACCTAAGCTTAATCTAAAAAAAAAAACTTACATTGATTGTTAAAAAAAATAATAATGCAAAAAACAAAAAAAAACTAACATTACTAAAAATAATAAAACCTTATATTACCATAAAATAAAAACTACCATAACAAAAAACAAACAAAACAATCCAAAATAATAAAAATTATTCCTATTCTAATACCCCCCCCCCAAAAAAAAACCCCAAAAAACCCTAATCTAAAAATAAACTACCAATAGCCTTTAAAAAGGCCTTTGCAGGGCATTGCCCCAAAACTAACAGCTCTTTTACCTTAAAAAAAACAGGTATTTGTGTTGTGGGGGTATGGCAGTTTAAGGGGTTATTAGCTTTATTTAGTGTTGGTGATGTGAGGGGATGGCGGTTTAGGGGTTAATAGTTTAATTTCTGTAGTTGCGATGCAGGGGGGTGGCAGTTTAGGAGATAACAGCTTTATTTATTAGTTGCGATGTGAGGGACGGTGGGGTTTAGGGGTTAATAGCTTTATTTAGTGTTGATGATGTGGGGGGCGGCAGTTTAGAGGTTATTAGAATAGGGGATTATGTTAGGGTGTTTTTTGATAACTTTCTTTTCTCCATAGACTTTAATGGGGAGTGTTAGGTTTTCTTTCCATCATTTTCTCTCCACTGATCTCTATGGGGGAATACGTGTACGTGCACGCCAAGTCAGAACTTGGTTTGTGTGCGGTATGCGGGTAACCGCAGCATAATGAACGCGAAAAGAAAGTTTGTTTGAAACTTGTAATGGCGGCGCAATGGAGATTGTGTTTTGCTGTGAAAAAAATATACTTTATAAAGTATATTAATATAACAATGTTGATTGTGCAAAGCTAGGGAATGGATAGTAAAGACATTATCTTTTTCTTTTTAATAAAAAAAAATGACAAACTGTCCCTTTAAGGGCCAGATTACAAGTGGAGTGGTATTTTGTGCTTATATTCGAGAATTTAAACCAATAGAAGTATGTTTTTTGCGCTCTGAGATTCATGCTCGTATTACAAGTTGAATGTAAAAAGCTTGCACACTCACATTTACAAAGTCGTGAACGCAACATAGCGTTCCCCATAGACTTCAATAGAGCTGAAAATGTTGAGAAAAAAAAGAACACCCATAGGTTGAGCAAACATGACTGCTGTTATTTAACATTGCAAAATAAGAAGATAATATTGCATATTTCATAATCCAATGTTCTGCACATAGCAGAATATGTTTTATTTATTCTTAAAGAAATGTTTAAATACCGATATCTGATTTGTTTTGCACAAATATATATTTATACCTAGTTATCTATATCTATTTCATTATACATAAAACATTTTCTCCTATGTGCAGAACATTGGAATGTAAAATATTTACTGTAAATACATAGGGGACGTTTTTCCATGCTGCAAATGCAGCCGTTTCCACGCGGGCCTTCAGGCTCATCGGAAACAAAAGTTAAGAAGCAGCCGTCGTAAGACTGCTGCTCCTTAACTCATCCGCCACCTCTGAGGTGGCAGATAGCAATCACCCTGATCGGATACGACCAGGATGATTGACACCCCTAGCTAGCGGCTTATTATAGATATTTATATTTATTTTATGGGATACCTATTTTTCAGTCATTGCAAGATATAGTTGTGTCAACGAATATCGCTACTTTCAGGAGCTATCACGCATACATCACTGCTTTAAAAGGCAAAGCAAAATGCCTACCGCACCCGGCATTCCCAGGCAGTCTACCATTCAGGTACTGACTAGGCCTGGCCCTGCTTAACTTCCGAGATCAAACAGGATCGGGTGCATTCAGGCAAGCATGCCGGTAGGTGCTCAGTGCGTTTTCACAGCGTGAATTGTGCTTGCTCATGCCATCATTCACAGTCTGTAAACAATTGAAGAGAGTTAAAACAGGGTTCAAATTTAGACCGCAAATAAATAAATAATTCCAGTAAAGGCCTAGAATAACTCGCTGACCCATGACAAAAAAGTATACAAGGATAAAGTTACCCGCCTTGTACCAGAGGAAGGATGGTGTGAACTTTTACAAATCTGTTGAGTCCCTTCAGATCCCTTCAGATCCAAAATAGGGTGGAACGTGCCCTCTATCTTGGAGACCAAAAAGATATTGGAGTTGAACCCTTTCCCCTCTCTAATGGGGGAACTAGAACCACCATGCCCATGGCGATGAGGTTGTTCATGCAGTGGAGTAGGGACACTCTCTTTACTGGGTTCCTGAAACTCTTGACAGCAAGAAGCGGTCCCTTATCTCATTGCTATTTACAAACTTGAATTTTAGCCAATTAGAGCTGACTCATTCCTAACTCCATAGAAGTGGGCAAAGTGTTATATATATGGCACACATGAATGGACACTGGCCGGATTACAAGTTGCTTGGTCTTTGTGTGCGGAATGGTCACCTACTTGATATAACAAGTAGCGTGATCATTATGGCCTTTACCGCAACGATCCATTCCGCATTCAAAGACCTGTAGTCATGTGTTTTGTGAAAACAAAAACGTTTCACAAAACACAATAAAAAGTACACTCATTAACTACACTATTAACCCCTAAACCACCATCCCCCACATCGCAACTAATAAATAAACCTATTAACCCCTTAACCACCACCCCCGCATCACATCTAATAAACCTATTAACCCATAAACCGCCATCCGCCACTAAATAAATCTTGGATTGGATCAGCCAATCGGATTGAACTTGAATCTGATTGGCTGATTCTATCAGCCAATCAGAATTTTCCTACCTTAATTCCGATTGGCTGATAGAATCCTATCAGCCAATCGGAATTCGAGGGACGCCATCTTGGATGACGTCCCTTAAAGGAGCCTTCATTCTGTGTTAGGACGTCGGAAGAAGAGGATGGATCCGCGCCGGAGGTCTTGAAGATGGAGCCGCTCATCGTTGGATGGATGAAGATAGAAGATGCCGCTTGGATGAAGATGTTTGCCGATCCGGATCTCCTCTTCTGCCCGGATAGGATGAAGACTTTGGAGCCTCTTCTGGACTTCTTCTTGCCGGATAGGATGAAGACTTCGGGAGCCTCTGGAGGACCGATCGGTGATACCTGGCGTGGTGAAGATAAGGTAGGAAGATCTTCAGGGGCTTAGTGTTAGGTTTATTTAAGGGGGGTTTGGGTTAGATTAGGGGTATGTGGGTGGTGGGTTGTAATGTTGGGGGGGGTATTGTGTTTATTTTTACAGGCAAAAGAGCTGTTTTCTTTGGGGCATGCCCCGCAAAAGGCCCTTTTAAGGGCTGGTAAGGTAAAAGAGCTTTTCAATTTTAATTTTAGAATAGAGTAGGGCATTTTTTTATTTTGGGGGGCTTTGTTATTTTATTAGGGGGCTTAGAGTAGGTGTAATTAGCTTAAAATTGTTGTAATATTTTTAATATGTTTGTAAATTATTTTTTTATTTTTTGTAACTTAGTTCTTATTGTAGATAATTGTAGGTATTTTATTTAATTAATTTATTGATAGTGTAGTGTTAGGTTTAATTGTAACTTAGGTTAGGATTTATTTTACAGGTAATTTTGTAATTATTTTAACTAGGTAGCTATTAAATAGTTATTAACTATTTAATAGCTATTGTACCTGGTTAAAATAAATACAAAGTTGCCTGTAAAATAAATATAAACCCTAAAATAGCTACAATGTAATTATTCGTTATATTGTAGCTATATTAGGGTTTATTTTACAGGTAAGTATTTAGCTTTAAATAGGATTAATTTATTTAATAAGAGTTAATTTATTTCGTAAGCTAAAAATTATATTTAACTTAGGGGGGTGTTAGTGTTAGGGTTAGACTTAGCTTTAGGGGTTAATAAATTTAATAGAGTAGCGGCGAGGTCCGGTCGGCAGATTAGGGGTTAATACTTGAAGTTAGGTGTCGGTGATGTTAGGGATGGCAGATTAGGGGTTAATACTATTTGTTATAGGGTTATTGAGGCGGGAGTGAGGCGGATTAGGGGTTAATAACTTTATTATAGTAGCGGTGAGGTCCGGTCGGCAGATTAGGGGTTAATTATTGTAGGTAGGTGGCGGCGACGTTTTGGGGGGCAGATTAGGGGTTAATAAATATAATATAGGGGTCGGCGGTGTTAGGGGCAGCAGATTAGGGGTACATAGGGATAATGTAGGTTGCGGCGGTGTGCGGTCGGCAGATTAGGGGTTAAAATTTTTTATTAGAGTGGCGGCGATGTCGGGGGCCTCGGTTTAGGGGTACATAGGTAGTTTATGGGTGTCAGTGTACTGTAGAGCACAGTAGTTAAGAGCTTTATGAACCGGCGTTAGCCCATAAAGCTCTTAACTCCTGACTTTTTTCTGTGGCTGGAGTTTTGTCGTTAGATTTCTAACGCTCACTTCAGCCAAGACTCTAAATACCGGCGTTAGAAAGATCCCATTAAAAAGATAGGATACGCAATTGGCGTAGGGGGATCTGCGGTATGGAAAAGTCGCGGCTGGAAAGTGAGCGTTAGATCCTTTCCTGACTGACTCTAAATACCAGCGGGCGGCCAAAACCAGCGTTAGGAGCCTCTAAAGCTGGTTTTGACGGCTAACGCAGAACTCTAAATCTAGGCGTAAGATTAAACTAAAAATAAAAAAAACTAAATAACAAAATTAAAAAACACTACGAAAAAATAAAAAAACTAACATTATAAAAAAAAACCTCTAAAATTATGAAAAATATAAAAAAAATCTAAGATTACAAAAAAATTACCCCTGTAAAAACAAAAAAGCCACCCCAAAATAAAAAATACCCCCCTAATCTAACAATAAACTACCCTTAAAAGGGCCTTTTGTAGGGCATTGCCCTAAATTATACAGCTATTTTACATAAAAAAAATTACAGAGTACCCCCTAACAGTAACAGTAAACCCCCCACCCAAACAACCCCCCCCAAATAAAAAAAACCTAACTCTAAAAAAACTAAGCTACCCATGTATATGGGCATTGCCCTTAAAAGGGCAATCAGCTCTTTAGTGTCCATTAAAAAATAAAAAATCCCTAATCTAAAAAAAAAACACCCAAAAAACAAAAAACAAAAAACAAAAGCTGTATTGCAAAAAAACTAACATTACAACAATTAAAAAATACTACCCTTAAAAAACACACAAAATTATCAAAATAAAAAAAAATCTAATCTACAAATAAACTAACAATAGCCCTTTAAAGGGCCTTTTGTAGGGCATTGACCTAAAGCTAACAGCTCTTTTGCATATAAAATACAACAAATAACCCCTAACATTACAACATCCATCTTCATCCTGGCGGGGCACCATCTTCATCCATTGTGGGACCATCTTCTTCAATCTTCATCCAGCTTTTATCTTCATCCCATTGGCAGCGGCAAAGGAGGGGAGGTCATCGGTTAATGCAATAGGAATGCAACGGCACCCCTATATAAAAGGGGTACCTTGCATTCAATCTTCATTGTGCAGCTGGAGATCGCATGAAGAGGACCTCCGTTTCACCTGGCTGAAGATGAGGACTGACGTTGCAGATGACCTCCCCTCCGGCACCAAAATGAAGATAGGGAAGATGGACCGCAATGGGATGGAGCGCTGCCCTTCATCAATGGTGAGTACCAATTTTGGGGTTAGTGTTTTTTTTATTTATTTTTTTTCAGATTTTTTTTTTTTTTTAATGGGCATAAAAAGAGCTGAATGCCCTTTTAAGGGCAATGTCCATCCAAATGCCCTTTTCAGGGGAATGGTTAGATTAGGGATTTTTTAGTTAGGATTTTATTTATCTTTGGGGGTGGGGGGTTGTAGTAATGTTAGGGGTATATTTTTGTATTTTTTATGTAAAATAGCTGTTAGCGTTAGGGCAATGCCCTACAAAAGGCCCTATTGGAAGCTTATTTGTAAATTAGGGTTTTTTTATTTTATTTTGTGGTAATAGAATAGGAATAAAAAAAATATTAAATTATTTTGGATAATTTAGTTATTTTTGTAATGGTAGGTTTTTTTTATTTTTTGTATTTTTTTTTTTTTTTTTACAAGTAATGTTAGTTTTTTTTAATTTAGGCTTAGGTTTTAATTTTGTTTTACAGGTAAGTTTTTTTTTAGGTAGCTTTTTTTAACTTTAATTTAGGTGTATTTAAACTGGGGTTAAGTTAGAGGGTGTTAGGTTAGGGGGTTTAGATATTAGTTTAAAACTTTGCAATGTGGGGAATGGAGGTTTAGGGGTTAATTTTTGATGAGTTTTGTGAAACTCTTGTTTTGCAAAACACACAACTACAGGTCTTTGAGTGTAGAATGGATCATTGCGGTAAAGGCCATATTGCATGCGGGAATGACAGGACACGCAATTTGTAATATCAAATCTATGACCATTCCGCCCGCAAAGACTATATCGCGCGCAGAAAAGATATACCGCGTGATTTGTAATCCAGGCTTAACATTTTTCTCTGCATGTCCATGTGAAGCATAGCTAGATATTCTCAGTGCACCAGTATTTTTAAATACTGCAGCTTCTCAGAACGTTAGTGGGACATGTATCATGTCAGCAATTAAGCATTTTTGCTAAAACGTGTATATTACAAAAATTCTATTAAAAACTGAAATGCATCTGTGTGGATTCCAAATTTGGCTGGAATATCTCTTTAATTAAGCAAAAAAAAAAAAACATACAACCCCCCCCAAAAGAAACTTAAAATGATAGCATGCATTTTTAATTAAATTGCATCTATTCTATTGGTTTAAAGGGACAGTCAACTCCAAAATTGTTATTGTTTAAAAAGACAGATAATCCCTTTATTACCCATTCCCCAGTTTTACATAATCAACACAGTTATATTAATATACTTTTTACCTCTGTGATTACCTTGTATCTAAGTCCCTTCTGACAGCCTCCTGATCACATGACTATTTACAACTCTGGGAGTGAGCACAATGTTATCTATATGGTCCACATGGATTAGCAGTCTCTTGTGAAAAGCAAATAAAAAAGCATGAGATAAAAGGCTTTCTTTAGTGGCTTAGAAACAGAAAGGTTTAAAGGTTATAAAGTATATTAATATAACAATGTTGGTTGTGCAAAGCTGTGGAATGGGTAGTAAAGGCGTTATTTATCTTTTTAAACAGTATCAATTTTGTTGTAGACTGTCCCTTTAAATAAACCAAGAAACTAATCAAACCTTTAATGGAGAATACATAGATTACATCTATACCTAACAATTGTAGCCATAAAATGTACAATAATGGTCAATTAGCATGACGTGATAAATATAGCGCTGCGGAATCTGTTGGCGCTCTACAAATAACCGATAATAATAATAAATAATAACATTAGCTATACAATGTTATAACTTGCATTAATTATGTACAATGTTTAAAGGGACAGTCTACCATAGAATTGTTATTGTTTTAAAAGATAGGTAATCCCTTTATTACCCATTCCCCAGTTTTGCATAACCAACACAGTTATATTAATGTACTTTTTACCTCTGTGATTACCTTGTATCTAGGAACCTTCTTCCAGCCCCCTGATCACATGACTGTGACTGTTTATTATCTATTGTCTTAAATTTAGCATTGTGTTGTGCTAAATCTTAAATAACCCCCTGTGCCTGAACACAGTGTTATCTATATGGCCCACGTGTACTTTCTGTCTCTTTGTGTTGAAAAGAGATTTAAAAAGTCTGTGATAATAGGCAGCCCACAAAGCCTTAGAAATTAGCATATGAGCCTACCTATGTTTAGTTTAAACTAAGAATACCAAGAGAAAAAAGCAAATTGGAAAGTTGATTAAAATTAAAAGTCCTATCTGAATAATGAAAGTTTAATTTATACTAGACTGTCCCTTTAAAAAGCATTAGTGGCATTTAGTGGCTTTAGTATCTAAATATGTACTTCTATTTTGCAAAGACTGATTGTCAGAAGTAAATTTATTCAAACTATTAAATACATAATTTAAGTAGTTTGTTACCAATATTTAAGGTCCTATTCAATAATGTTACCACCTACTTTGCATATTCACAGGTCTTCTTCCCTTATTCAGAATGATCTATCTTTTAAAAAATAGAAGACAATTGTATTGCATAATTAAAACATGATTCTGTATGTATAACCATTTTAAAGGGACACTCACGTCAAAATTAAACTTTCATGATTCAGAAAGAGCACACAATTTTAAGAATATTTCCAATTTACCTCCATTATCAAAAGTTGTCTTTTTATATTCAAACTTTTTGAGGCCCCAGCTTCTACTGAGCACAAGCTCACAGGGTATATGTATATTAGTTTGTGATTAGCTGATATCTGCCACATGATACAGGGGCTGGCAAATGGGAGAACAATACATTTGCAATTTTTTTAACTGGTTTTGTGAAATGGAGAGTGTTATTACATTGTCCGTTTATAAAGCACTTGTTAATTATGCAATTTGACTGTATTTAGGGGTCCTTTAATTGTATGGCAAGCTAGAGTAAAGCATGCAATGGAAATAATTTATGGAACTTTCCACAGATAAACTATATATAGTAAAGTAGTAATAGGAAGCTGAAATAATTGCTTTTAAGTGCAGAAGAAATGTTATGACATACTATACAAGCAATGCATTAGTATCATTTTGCATATGGAACAGGGCGTTTTTTTAAAGGAAATAGTGGAATAAATTCCTATTTGCTATGAAGTCAATGAGATAGAGGAACAGTATTTTGGTATTAATTGACAACAATTAAATAGGGGTATACAAGATGCATGTAAACCAATACCTCCAAATTAGTTTCAGAGGATAGACAGCAAGATGCAGACTATGATTAGATTCAGGTACACAGGGTGATGGTGGAACTTACAGTATATAAATACCAATGAACGTAGCCCAAAATAAATTTTAATGGTGATGTATTGATGAGACGGTGTCTATTTCCACTGCCCATTCATGTCATTCAAGTCTTTCATATTTTATATCTGTTGGAATATTTAATCTGTTAAGAAAAAATATAGCAGAGCAATGTTTTATGCTTTGGAAAGCTTACCACACAAAGCAATGAGAGCTTAGTTTGGCCCGGATTACAAGTTGCGCGGTAAATACGTTGCAAACTCATCACATTAACGCAATTTACATTGTTCCGCCATTACAAGTTTCAATAAAACTTTATTTTTCTGAGCGGTAACCAGCATACCACACACAAACCAAGTTCCAACTTGGCGTGCTCATGCACGTATACCACTATAGAGATCAATGGAGAAAAAATGTTAGAGAAACACCTGCGATTGCGAAATCGCCATTGCATTTTCGCATTCCCCATTGAAGTCTATGGAGAAAAGAAACTTAAGAAAAAACCTAACACCCTAACATAAGCCCCTGGTCTAATAACCCCTAAACCACTGTCCCCCCACATTGTCAACACTAAATAAAGCTATTAACCCCTTAACCGCAGTCTCCCCACATCGCAACTAATAAATAAAGCTATTCACCCCAAAACCGCCATCCCCCCATATTGCAACTAATAAATAAAGCTGTTAACTCCTAAACCGCCATCCCCCCACATCGCCAACACTAAATAAATCTAATAACCACCAAACCACCCCCCAACAACGCAAATATCTAAATTAAACTATTAACTTCTAAACCTAACACCCCCTAATTTTAACAAAATTAAAATACACCTAAATTAAAGTTAAAATATACTAACTACCCTCAAATAAATAAAAGCTTACTCGTGAAACAAAATTAAAACCTAAGCTTAGGGGGAGGAGCCAGCCGGGCAGCAGAGCGGCCGCACCTTTTAGCAGCTCCGATCGACTACTTGGTTTTAATCTTATCTACTGTTTGTGGCCCAGTTACCGAAACACTTGCGGGAGGAGAAAGAAAGATCTGCGGCACTTACTAAAAGTATTTGGTGAGGAGAGATCACACAGAGAGCGCGAGATACCTTGGTCTGTTTTTATGGCCTCACTGGAGCTCACTACAGCGATTCCTGTTGATCCTGCTGGAGAGATAGCAGAGACTGTGTAGGGCTTCTGAAGCGGTCTGTGCATAACGGAGACTACACTAAGATCAGAGACTTTTCATCTGCACTCGGCCGACGGCCTGTTTTGCAAGCGAGGTGGACCGGTGGCCAGGGCACTTCCATGCGGAGGAGTTATCAGAACGGCTGTAGTTAGCCAGAGCTTGAAAACACTTCGTAGCAAGCCAAAGGTAATATCGGAAGAGCCTAATGACCTTTACCCTTATATTCAGACCCTGATACGGTTCCATATAACCAGTGCCTCAGTGGCTTGGCAAAGGCCTTGTTACCCACGTGGGAAGATCAGAGGTGTTGTACTGGATCTGGCAACTGTTTACATATTGCAAAGCTTCGACTACCCATCAGTTGAAAGGGTCTGGAAAATTTAAAATTTTAAATATTGAGTATTGCAGACAAAAATGTGAATACTGTTTTGGGGCTACAAACACGATATTGATACAGATAGAATCCAGGCACAATAATACAAAAACGGGGCCTGCAACAATTTCTAAGGGACTTTTTCCCTCCAATGCACAGCTCTGAATTTCTGCTTTGAGGATCACTATAAATATAATGGCATAATTTAATCCCTAAGAGGGGACGGTTTGGGAGACTACACACACCGTTAATAGTGAGAAACTTGAACTTATTACATTGGTGACTAATATCCTATCGTTCAGTGGACACTTTATTACACTCTGGGGATATCAATACGAATACTGCTCCCACTTGTTTAAGCTGATATGTCTCAGTCACAGAAAAAGAGAGCAAAGGCTGCTAACTCTGTTAAACTTACAGTGATAGATCACTTTAATACACCTTTAATTTCTCCCTCATACATCCAAGAGGACGGAGGTTCAACCCCCTCAAGTCCAGAACATAACTCTTTGACCAAGGAGATTATTAAGGATATGCAAAATGTAGATCACACATCTGTACCTCCAACGTTCATTTTGAACTCTCTAAAGTCGTTACTTGATTCGCATCATGAATCCTTTGCTGAAAAACTGACCTCTGCAATTGCGGAACTCAGGAAAGATTTAACTACTACTAATGAGAGATTGGATACACTCAAAAGAAAGCAGGAAGATGTGGTTGTGGACCAATCTAACCTCCTTAGCTACACACAAAATCTTGCAATTCAAATGTCTGACCTTGAGGAAAAGATAACGGATTTGGAGAACAGGTCGCGTCGAAATAATCTAAAGATTAAAGGTATTTTGGAGGATACTACAGCTGCAGACCTCTCCAAGTATTTAACTGAGTTTTTTGCTCTAATGGCTGCCCCGCTTACTGATGTGTTGGGTTAATAAACTATGCGCTGTGGGGGTAAAAGCTAGGGAGTCTCGAAGAAGTAATCTCACAAACTTCAAAGTGGGGGTAAAATTTGGATTGGATGAGACTCTTAAGCGCTTGTGCTTAATTACCCAATAAGGAAAGATAGTCTTACTATGTAGTTGGATTCAATGAGATCTATTTATTTTTAGAATTATAAATACATACAATAAAATTTAAAACAATAGAAATTGATTCTTAAAACAAATCTAACTGGTTGGCCAACCATACAGTGTGAATAAAATGATATAATATGTTTTCCAATCCCTGTTACTTAGTGTATTATACAAACATATCTGTATATTTGAATTTTTGAATTTTGGTTTAATTGCAGATATTTTTTATGGATTTGATATAGTGGACTTGTGAAGAAGTATGGTATCCACAAAGAATATTCGCAATATTAATTCTTAATTACCATATTTACCATATTCGTTTGTTTAAAGCTGAACATACATAATTAAAATAGCGTCAATGGTATCAACAATATAATTAAAATAGCGTCAATGGTATCAACATTAGTAACAAATAATAAAAGTGAAACAAAAATAAAGTGATACAGTAAAAATCGTATAAGTTATGAAAGATAAAGTCTTTCTGCCGTGATCGTTAGAGTAATTGTTAATTGCTTTTTGTTAAAAGCGCTGTTGTTAAGTCCTCCGTGGGGATAGTATGTGCGGGCGTGCTGCAACACGTTTTTGTCTAATTGCTATATATATTGCGATTATAAGTCACTGTTAAGTAGTTTTGGTTATCTGTCCTTCACATTAACTTCCTTAGTTGGTGTAGGTATAATAAATCTTACCCGTTGTTTCTTTTGGGATACTTTGTTTCTGGTCTAGTTTCTTTTTGTACCCAATTCAATCTTTACTGTGATGAATGTGGATCGGAAGCCGGGATAGCCGATGCCGGTGTTGTAGTGGTTTCAGTATGTCGAGTTGGTTTGTCTCTGCGATTACACACACTTGAAGGAGTAGATGCTGGGGTATTGTGGTAGTGTGCTTTAACCGTTAATCCTTTTGTCAGGTTTTCAAAACCTCTTGAATTGTTGCTAATGTGTTCTGTTTAGATCCGTACTCTATTTGTTTCAGAGTATCTGATCTGCAGGTGTCCTCAGGTTTCTTTAGGCACAATTATTAGGTAAGGTATTTCAGTTGTTCTTGGCGATCCTTTGAAAGAAGGACTAGGTGCTTTGAAGGTTGTTCTTGAACGCTTCAGAATATCTTTCAAGCATATTTGTTGGTCCGTGGTTTGATGTAGTCTTGGCGGTCCACTTCGAAAGTGGACTATGAAAATGTTTAGTGTAGCAAGGAGTAGGCAACGCGTTTCAGCTGATTAATACAGCCTTTATCAAGCATATCCTTGCAGTTGTAAACAGTGGGTTTTTGCATTCTGTGATTTGATTCTATTGGATCCCCTAGGTAGTTGTATCTTTACAATCTGGTGATCCTATTGGTTGTTGTGTCGGTGCTTTTGATTGGTCATTCCTTAGCATGTGACCTATTAATGGTTCAGTTTATCACGGTGATGGGGGAATTTTCACTTATTTGTATCAGATGACCAAGTAAATGCATAAAACGTTATGAAAACTTGTTCCAGTAGTAAACACAAATACGAATGCATTGTTATAATAAAAACATAAATAACTTTTTGTACATCAGAGAATCTGTCCTTACAGGGTTTGTGAGTCAGTATAAGGTTTTTGGTATATGCCAATTTGATTATTTATTATGTTCTTTTTAGTCCTTTAGTGCAAGAATTCATATTTTATTGTTGGTTCAATTCTAGGGTTGGTAAATTAGAGGTTTAGTCATTTGTTTT
Source organism: Bombina bombina (assembly GCF_027579735.1). NCBI lineage: Eukaryota > Metazoa > Chordata > Amphibia > Anura > Bombinatoridae > Bombina > Bombina bombina. Next base: position 830,057,345 of record NC_069499.1, read on the forward strand.
GATGATGAAATTTAATATAACAGTGGAATGGGAAATTTTAATTTTGCGTGTTCTTGTTTGATCTTTAGTAATCATTTGTTAAAAAGCAGGTTTTTTATTAATAATCGTTATTTCCATTATTATTGCTTTGGTGGAAGTATATGAAACAGGCATTATTGGTTCTAGAATTTTTATTCCTATTTTTGTACTTTATTTATTTTTAGTGTTCGTTCTTTTATAATCTTTTGTTGAAGAGCAGGTTAATATTTTGGTATTCATCATTTCAATTGTATTGGTTCAAGGATATAAAACATCCATTATTAATAGTTGTGTATCAATCTGTTGGGTTTCTCTTCCAAATTTGGAGTGTTTGTTATCTTTTAGCCTTTGTTGAAAGAGGGTATCATAAAACGATTTTTTAAAATTTGGTGAAATTTTGAATTGTTTATGAAGTGTTGTTATCAGATTGGGTTTTTGGTGAAACATGCATTATTATTGGTTCTGGAATTTTTATTCCTATTTTTGTAATTTATTTATTTTTAGTGTTCGTTCTTTTATCATCTTTTGTTGAAGAGCAGGTTAATCTTTTGGTATTCATCATTTCAATTGTATTGGTTCAAGGATATAGAACATCCATTATTATTAGTTGTGTATCAACCTGTTGGGTTTCTCTTCCGAATTTGGAGTGTTTGTTGTTTGTTCTCTTTTAGCCTTTGTTGAAGGAGTGTATCATAAAAACGATTTTTTTAAATTTTTGGTGAAATTTTGAATTGTTTATGAAGTATTGTTATCAGATTGGGTTTTTGGTGAAACATGCATTATTATTGGTTCTGGAATTTTTATTCCTATTTTTGTAATTTATTTATTTTTAGTGTTCGTTCTTTTATAATCTTTTTTTGAAGAGCAGGTTAATCTTTTGGTATTCATCATTTCAATTGTATTGGTTCAAGGATATAGAACATCCATTATTATTAGTTGTGTATCAACCTGTTGGGTTTCTCTTCCAAATTTGGAGTGTTTGTGCTCTTTTAGCCTTTGTTGAAGGATTGTATTATAAAACGATTTTTTAAAATTTTTGGTGAAATTTTTAATTGTTTATGAAGTGTTGTTATCAGATTGGGTTTTTGGTGTTGGCATGCAGGATTTTTTGTGGTTCAAGTATTCAAGAAACAGTTTAGACTGAAGTCTATATTCAGACCTTTTGGTCTTAAGGTTTGCATTTCAAAGATCCATTTTGCTTCTTTTTTAAGTAGGTTGTTTGCCTGGTTACCACCTCTTATATTTTGTTTAATTTTTTTGTATAGCTGTGTAGTTGAAATATTTTAGATTGCTGTTATTGCAAGTTCTGAAGTGTTTGGGAACTGGCAGGTCTTTATTTCTTTCTAGTTCCGATTTTTCTATTGATAATATGTGTTCCCTTATTCGTTCTTTTATCATCCTTTCCGTTTCACCTATATATTGTTTGTCACATTTTGTGCATGTTATAAGATATATTATGTTTGTGTCTGTACATCTTATAGTCTCTTTTATTTTATATTCCTTGTTTGTGATGCTGGATTTGAATGATTTAGCTTTTTTTTTTTTTTTTTGTTGCTTTTTTTGGAAAATACTACAACAAGATCCACACTTAGGAGAAAAATTACCACAAAACCCAAAATTCATTTACAAAAAGGCCAAAAATCTAAAAAGTTCACTAGCTCCAACCATAAAACATAACAAACCGAAAATCTAAAAAGGAGTTCAAGGTGAAACATTACAGGGATTTTATCCCTGCGGTTTCTGCAAAGCATGCAGACATGCAAAAAAAGCTAAATCATTCAAATCCAGCATCACAAACAAGGAATATAAAATAAAAGAGATTATAAGATGTACAGACACAAACATAATATATCTTATAATATGCACAAAATGTGACAAACAATATATAGGTGAAACGGAAAGGATGATAAAAGAACGAATAAGGGAACACATATTATCAATAGAAAAATCGGAACTAGAAAGAAATAAAGACCTGCCAGTTCCCAAACACTTCAGAACTTGCAATAACAGCAATCTAAAATATTTCAACTACACAGCTATACAAAAAATTAAACAAAATATAAGAGGTGGTAACCAGGCAAACAACCTACTTAAAAAAGAAGCAAAATGGATCTTCGAAATGCAAACCTTAAGACCAAAAGGTCTGAATATAGACTTCAGTCTAAACTGTTTCTTGAATACTTGAACCACAAAAAATCCTGCATGCCAACACCAAAAACCCAATCTGATAACAACACTTCATAAACAATTAAAAATTTCACCAAAAATTTTAAAAAATCGTTTTATAATACAATCCTTCAACAAAGGCTAAAAGAGAAACAACCACTCCAAATTCGGAAGAGAAACCCAACAGGTTGATACACAACTAATAATAATGGATGTTCTATATCCTTGAACCAATACAATCTAAATGATGAATACCAAAAGATTAACCTGCTCTTCAACAAAAGATTATAAAAGAACAAACACTAAAAATAAATAAATTACAAAAATAGGAATAAAAATTCCAGAACCAATAATGCATGTTTCATATACTTGCACCAAAGCAATAATAATGGAAATAACGATTATTAATAAAAAACCTGCTTTTTAACAAATGATTACTAAAGATCAAACAAGAACACGCAAAATTAAAATTTCCCATTCCACTGTTATATTAAATTGCATCATCAAAACAAATGACTAAACCTCTAATTTACCAACCAAATTGGCATATACCAAAAACCTTATACTGACTCACAAACCCTGTAAGGACAGATTCTCTGATGTACAAAAAGTTATTTATGTTTTTATTATAACAATACATTCGTATTTGTGTTTACTACTGGAACAAGTTTTCATAACGTTTTATGCATTTACTTGGTCATCTGATACAAATAAGTGAAAATTCCCCCATCACCGTGATAAACTGAACCATTAATAGGTCACATGCTAAGGAATGACCAATCAAAAGCACCGACACAACAACCAATAGGATCACCAGATTGTAAAGATACAACTACCTAGGGGATCCAATAGAATCAAATCACAGAATACAAAAACCCACTGTTTACAACTGCAAGGATATGCTTGATAAAGGCTGTATTAATCAGCTGAAACGCGTTGCCTACTCCTTGCTACACTAAACATTTTCATAGTCCACTTTTGAAGTGGACCGCCAAGACTACATCAAACCACGGACCAACAAATACGCTTGAAAGATATTCTGAAGCGTTCAAGAACAACCTTCAAAGCACCTAGTCCTTCTTTCAAAGGACCGCCAAGAACAACTGAAATACCTTACCTAATAATTGGGCCTAAAGAAACCTGTGGACACCTGCAGATCGGATACTCTGAAACAAATAGAGTACGGATCTAAACAGAACACATTAGCAACAATTCAAGAGGTTTTGAAAACCTGAACCGGGCAAAAAGCCCAGCCATCTGACAAAAGGATTAACGGTTAAAGCACACTACCACAATACCCCAGCATCTACTCCTTCAAGTGTGTGTAATCGCAGAGACAAACCAACTCTACATACTGAAACCACTACAACACCGGCAGCGGCTATCCCGGCTTCCGATCCACATTCATCACAGTAAAGATTGAATTGGGTACAAAAAGAAACTAGACCAGAAACAAAGTATCCCAAAAGAAACAACGGGTAAGATTTATTATACCTACACCAACTAAGGAAGTTAATGTGAAGGACAGATAACCAAAACTACTTAACAGTGACTTATAATCGCAATATATATAGCAATTAGACAAAAACGTGTTGCAGCACGCCCGCACATACTATCCCCACGGAGGACTTAACAACAGCGCTTTTAACAAAAAGCAATTAACAATTACTCTAACGATCACGGCAGAAAGACTTTATCTTTCATAACTTATACGATTTTTACTGTATCACTTTATTTTTGTTTCACTTTTATTATTTGTTACTAATGTTGATACCATTGACGCTATTTTAATTATATTGTTGATACCATAAAAAATATCTGCAATTAAACCAAAATTCAAATATACAGATATGTTTGTATAATACACTAAGTAACAGGGATTGGAAAACATATTATATCATTTTATTCACACTGTATGGTTGGCCAACCAGTTAGATTTGTTTTAAGAATCAATTTCTATTGTTTTAAATTTTATTGTATGTATTTATAATTCTAAAAATAAATAGATCTCATTGAATCCAACTACATAGTAAGACTATCTTTCCTTATTGGGTAATTAAGCACAAGCGCTTAAGAGTCTCATCCAATCCAGATTTTGCCCCGCTTACTGATTCAGAAAATATGATTGACAGGGCGCATAGAGTTCCTAACTTTAGAGGTCCTACAACTGCGCAAAATAAAGATGTAGTGGTACGTCTCCACTTCTTCACGTTTAAAGAACGCATACAGAAGGCAAGCACTCTGAACTTACCTCTACCAGGCAAATTTGCTAATCTAAAAATCTTCCCTGACCTAGCCCCACAAACACTCCAGCAGAGGAGAGCATTTGGTGATATAACCAGGGAGTTAAGGCACCATAACATTCGGTATGAGTAGGGTTTCCCAACAAAATTGTTTATTACTAAAGGAGATCACAACCATGTAGTCTCAGATGTGGCGCAAGGATCCAAGTGATTGCAGTCATAGAACTTGAACCTTCAAACTCTACATCTGTTACACCTAGTGATACTGGGGAACTTTCTTCATTGAACCACACTTCTCCTAAAAGCCCGCTATGGGTTGGGGCACATGCTTGGGAGCCTAAACCACAGAGAAGGCCACAAGATTTGGATTACACTTCATAAACTTATCCTGATTTGCAACTTAGTCAGAGACACTGGGACTGTATGTAAACAAGTGCCCACTGGGTGAAAAATACTGAGGAACATATGCCGATAAGTATTACTGAGTATTTATATACCTTTAATGTAAGAGTGGCTCGGCCACTGTGGTGTGATGATTTGAACCGTTTTAAATATGTTTGCATATATCTTAGCATCACATCTAGGTACTTACGCAGACCTACATTACATTTTTTATAACACGTTAATAATGAATCTATATTTGATAGGTTAAATTTGGAACCTTGCACAACACGCTAGTGGCCTTGCCTCCGTAATGTTTGTTAGTTTTGTAAGGCAGTTGACTCTGCATATACTCATGACAACTTCTGTAGGACAGCTGTGTGCTAGTTTTTCTTCTCTCCGCATATATTCAAACTGTTTTATATAAAGATTGCACTATTATTTGTTAAGGTGTTTATTTGCTATATCCGTGCATTGGTACCTTTTACTTTTTTTCTTTTTTGAAAGTCTATTCAAAAATGATATCTGGAAATCCTTTAAATGAGACTCGTTGTGAAATATAGGAAATGTACCATATTTAAATATGTAAATCTTATCCCCAAACTTATCTATTACGAGATTAAAAATCTTGTTATTGTGAGTTTTCCGCCCAAACTCAGAAACAATCCTACAATACTCTAAATAAGAATATGGGGTTACTACCTATTTTATCATATTTTCGAAGTAGTCCCAAACCGTAGGTTTCACAGTGTATTTTGAATAGTTTGACTTTCACACTGGTTCACATTGCTTTTGGAAAAGTTAGTGTGGCTCTTATTGACGTACTGATTTCATTTTTACTATTTCATATATACCACATTAGAATAATATTTAAATGAAAATGGTCAAACCAAAGCATTCTCTAAATGACACTAGTTTACTTATATGTATGTTTAAAGGTATAAGTTCTTTCTGCCGTTGTTTGTCTGATCCATCTTTTGTTTTTGTTTTTTGTTTTCTCTATGTGAAACATTGCTCTTTAATTCTAATTGTGCTTGCTCTATTACCACGACACCATGGCAAATATATTTGTTCACCCCACTAACCCTAATATTCCCACATACTGAGCATCTACTGCGATAGCTGCATTTTATTTAAACCCCTTTTAGATTTCAGGACTTTGGCAGCTTTAGGTGTGTTGGTCTCCCCTAGTTGTCCCCCCGATACCCGCTAATAGTTCATTTTATATATCCCTCCCTCTCACTGTTTGTTTGTTTATTACTTACATAGTATGTGGCATTCTTGCCCGGCTGGTTTTCCACTTTCCCCCCAATACTACCTTATAGCTCTCTAAATAACATCTCTACAATACCCCCATTTTTTCCAATTGCACTATCCATTTAGACGACAAACCACTTGCCATTAGAGGTTGGAATTTTAATAACTGAATAGAGGGAGAGAATATTAAGAATTTAGCTACAGCTTTGATATAAGAACCCACTCCCCCCCCCCCCTTTTTTGTCTCTCATGCTTGCGGCTCCCAAATGGCTGTGACATGCGTTTTGTATAACGTCAGGGGTAAAAAAGGGGTACCTTGCATTCAATCTTCAGTGTGCTGCTGGAGACCGCACGAAGCGAAGCTCTGTGTCGATACTCTGAAGAGGAGGACCAATGTCGCTGAGGACTTTGCCGACCGTCACCACCGGATGAAGATAGAAGATGGACCACGACCTGGATGAAGATTGGAGAAGATGCTACACCAATGGATGAAGATGTTTTGCCACCAGGATGAAGATGGATTGCTGCCCTTCATCATTGGTGAGTACCAATTTGGGGATTAGTGTTAGTTTGTTTTATTTTATTTTTTAAAATTGGGCTGAAAAAGAGCTGAATGTCCTTTTAAGGGCAATGCCCATCCAAATGCCCTTTTCGGGACAATGGTTAAATTAAGGTTTTTTTTTTAGTTAGGTTTTTTTATTTTGGGGGTGTTGGGGGTTGTAATGTTAGAGGATAATTTGTGTTTTTTTCAAGCAGAGTTTCTACTGTAATTTATTTGTAACATTTAACACTACAAAAAAGTCTGACTATAAAATACTTACTTACCATCATGAATATGGTTTATGTTTTTCTTTTAAAAGAAGTGACTAAGACCATTGTGATTCCCATAGTCTGCCAAGTACATATGCTCCCGTACATGACACTTATGCGTTTGCTAAATGAAAATGTAAGACCAATTATATGCAAAAAAGTTCTTAAGACTTGGGCCAAAGTAATCATTGAACAAAAACAGGCCAAAGCAATTACTGAACATCTAGGGCTCCATTTATTAAGCAGCAGATGCTGCTTCGGAGGCCCATCGTTTCAGGTTTGCCTGAAATGAAAGTTAAAAAGCAACGGTCATAAGACCGCTGCTCCTTAACCTGTCTACCACCTCTTAGGTGACAGATTGAAATCATCCCAATCCGATCGGTATGATATCCAGTCCCTGCTAGTGGCCTATTGGCTTGTGCTTGCGCTGAGCAAAATGCTTGTGCAATGATAAATGTGGACAGCGTATGCTGTCTGCATTTAGTGATGTCGAGCAGACATGATTCTCTATAGCAAATCATGTCTGCTCGTCATTTAAAAAATCTACCCCTAGATAGAGATTTTAAAGCTATAAAGCATGAGCTAGCAGCATTCATAAAATATTTTAATGCTAAACGATATATAGTCCCCCATGTACTAAATGGCGTTCTGACAAGGTTCTCATCTTGAGAACTTGTCTGCACGCCTTTGGAGCATATGGGCAGCAGAGCCTGTTCGTCCACTCTTCGTATGTATCATAACACACTCTGACAAGTGAGTAATGCCACCTCCTTCTCTTGCACGACCAATCATGTGAGAGAAGGGCCTGTCAATCACCCTGAGCAAGTGTCCGGGATAATTGTTTTCCCCCAAACAGAAGTGGCAGAGATTTAAGAAGCAGCGGTCTAATGACCAATGCTTCTCACATTGTAGGAAGCAGGCTTGCATGTGCGAACCTGCCCCACAACAGCTCCAAAGCAGCTTATGCTGCTTAGTATATGGAGCACATATTGTTAATTTTATTGAGAACAATCTGGGGAATATATGCATGTGCATATGGTTGTCTGGTATCATAATAGTTTATCATATGTGTGTTATAATTAGGGATGGGCGAATGTTTCTAAAAATTCAACATTTAAAACGAATTTTGATACATTCGTTCGTTCAAATAAAATTTTCGAATGTTTATATAACATTCTAACATTCTATTTTCAATAAAATTCGAGAATATTCGTTCGAATAATAGAATGTTTAGCTATGTATTCATTCAATTTCAAATGTAATATTCGAATTTGAATGTGACATTCGAATTTGAATGTGACATTCAAATTTGAAATAGTATTTCTAGTCTACAACTGTGTTTAATAAATGTAATATTCGAATTCGAATGCTACATTCGAATTCGAATGCTACATTCGAATTTGAATGTCACATTCGAATTTGAAATAGTATTTCTAGTCTAATACTGTGTTTTAAATGTAATATTTGATTCGAATGTGATATTCGATTTGAATGTGACATTCGAATTCGAAATAGTATTTCTAGTCTAATACGGTGTTTTATAAATGTAATATTCGAATTCGAATGTGATATTCGATTCAAATGTGATATTCGATTCGAATGTGACATTCGAAATAGTGTTTCTAGTCTACAATTGTGTTTTATAAATGTAATATTCAAATTCGAATGTGATATTTGAATGTAACTTTCGAATTCGAATGTGACATTCGAATTCGAATGTGACATTCGAAAACTGTAAATAACTTTCGAAAATCTAATTTTTAAGAATATTCGTTCTTATCAACATTCTATTATATAAATCAAATTTCTACAATAACATTCGTTCTAACATTCGAATTCGGATATAAACACATTCGCCCATCCCTAGTTATCATTGGTTTTCTATATATGGATCATTTATCAAGTGTGTTTGTGTACAGAAACACAAGTTATGAAACAGCGGTCTAAACACCGCTGCTCCATAACCTGTCTGCCTGCTCTGAGTGTGTTTGCGTACAGAAACAGAAGTTTAATAGTTTATCATATGTGTGTTATCATTGGTTTTCGATATATATGGATCATTTATCAAGTGTGTTTGTGTACAGAAACACAAGTTATGAAACAGCTGTCTAAACACCGCTGCTCCATAACCTGTCCACCTGCTCTGAGGAGGCGGACAGAACTCGCAAGAAATCAACCCGATCTACTACTATCGGGTTGATTGACACCCCCTGCTAGCGGCCAATTGGCTGTGAATCTGCAGGGGGTGGTATTGAACCAGCAGTTCACCAAAACTACTGTAGGCTGTCAGCATTTATCGATGTTTGGCAGACATGATCCGCAGTATCGGATCATGTCCACTCGCACGTTCATAATTAGGCCCCTATGTGGCCATTTTGTTGTGCATGTATTCAGTAAGTTATGTTCAGAAGAATTGTAATCACCAAATCTGTTGCTGTCCATGTATCATGTGGGTGATTTTCCCGCTATCTGCTTGAACCTGAGTTGAACTTTTCCCAATATGCAAAAGTTGCTATCGTTTGGATTGTGATCATTCAAAATTTGCAAAACACAGGACACAAATATAGGAAACAAGGTACCTATTACCTTTATATATTAAAAAAAATAATACAAATGAAATGAACTATGAGCTCCCTCTTTTTAAAATAACATAACTATTCCTGACCTTCACTGCACTTCAACCCTTAATTTGACCTTAGAAGCATAAAAAATTAGAAACCTCTGCTACAAAATTTGCTTACTACATTGTTCTGATCCTTTCGACAACACACATGATCCATAACTGTGACCTTCCCCACTGCAAAGTACCCAAACGTTACTAATCTGAAAATCCCTGCCCCAATTAAACATATCATCCAATACCCCCTAAATGAAGACCAAGAAGAGTAGCCTACTGCTGATGGCGCCCAACAGTGCTGGAATGATAAATAAATACTGTTTTTTCAATGCATCACAGGGGTTAATGTTGGAGAAGTTTTTGATGGAGGGATGAATCAGGTTGATATTTTGATGGAGCAGTCATGTAAGGGGTTAAACTTTTGTAGGGGCATTTTGTAGGGGTTGAGGTCAAGTTAATGGGGAGTTTAGAATGGTGAGACTGCACAGTTTCTGGTTACAAGAAGGGTGGAGGGAGGGTACAATAGCTCGGTCAAGAGGAGCCGGATTACCCAACAACTGTTAGTACCACTTAGTTAGGACTTTTTTGGAATTTTTATTATTTTATTTTTAAGAATAGGGTTTTTTATTTAGTAAGATTTTGTTATTTTGGGGGTTACTTGTAGTAATCTAGATGAGGGGGTTTGTAATTTTGTTTTATTTTTCAAAAGAGCTGATCACTTTATGGCAATGCTCTACAAAAGTCCCTTTTGAGGGCTATAGTATTTTTTTTTAGTGTTTAGGGTTTAGGGCTTTTTTTATTTTATGGGCCATGTAGTTTAGTATTATGTATAATACTGGGTATGTAGTATTTTTTTTATTTTTATTTTTTTAGATTTTTTTTGTTGTTGTAACTTAGTGGCGTTAGTTTAGAGGGGGGTAGGTGTTAGTGTAGTTTGTTGTAGTTTGCAATGGGAGGTGGAGGTTTTGACCTTAATCTCCTAACAACCCCTGAAATCCCGTATGGGGGTTGATTAGGTGATTATTGTTAGTTAGTATTTAGTAGTCCTTAATCTCCTAACCACCCCTCATACCAGTATGGGGGTTGATTAGGTAATTATTGATGGTTACCAATTTTTAGGACTTAATCTCCTAACCACCCCTCATATCTGTATGGGGGTTGATTAGGTGATTAGATTATGGCAGCTAAGGGGTTAATAGTGCATTTATCTAAAAAATGTAAATTATTATGTATTCATATATCTGATGCATATTATTTTAACTATTATTATTCTTTATTTATAAATCCCCAACAAATTCTGCAGCACTGTCCATTAGTACAAAGATAAAAGTACAATAATGATACAAGAGTTTACCAAGCAAATACAATGGAAATTGAGGGTCCTATTCCCATGGGAATTTACAATCTAGAAGGGTAGGAGGGTGAGAAACAGGATGTGGGGACTGCAAAGGTGAATGTTGTTAGATAAGGGCAACTATTAGGCAAGTGTAATTCGTTTGTTACTGAGTTGGGTGGTAGGCTTCCTTAAACAAAAATGTCTTTAGGGAGCATTTAAAGGAGGACAGACTAGGAGGAAGTCAGACAGTGCAAGGAAGTGCGTTCCAGAGGGTTAATGCCGCACAAGGTTCTGCAGTCTGGCATGGGAGGTGGTGACTGTAGAAGATGCAAGGAGCAGGTCATTTTTGGATCTTAGGGGGTGGGCTGAAGTATATTTGTTGATTAGCTAGTTAAAACAGGTAGGGGGGACAGTGTTTGTAAGGGCTTTGAAGGTCAGGGTGAGAATTATGAATTTAATTCTGCTGTGAAGAGGGAGCCAGTGAAGGGACTCACAGAGAGGTGCAGCAGATACAGAGCATATCTGAATATAAATTAATATGTATTTATTTCTTCTTGTAGTGTTTTTTATTTTAAATATATATTTTAAAATGTATATATCATGGAGGGGGGCAGAGCCTATGCTTGGAACGGCAGGACGTGTCTTGATGAAGCTCCTGCTTATATTTTACTAAACTAGGCTTTTATTCCAGCAAAATCTCAATTCTTGAGAAGTGAAATGGTTTATCTACTGTGGCAGAGATAAGGAACGGATAGTCACGCATAACCTCAGCCAGCTGGGCCTTAAACGACCTGTGGTCGGAGAACTGTGTGGCTGCGGCTTCCGCATATCCCCCCCAGACCTCTGGGTCGTATGCAGATACTCCGTCTTATATAAAATAGTCACAATAAGGGAATTTATTTTGAACTGACCACTCTTTTACATAATGGCGATCGCAATCCAAGCTGTTCTGGAAGAAGTGGAGCGCCTCCTGAGCCATCTTTGTGCAGAAATTTGCATGCAGCTTCAATTGGAATGGAGATCAGTTTGCCACGCTGCCGTTTGCATCAATCGCCAAGAAGCAAGCCCAGATCATCTGAATGACAGGTTGTATGCTACTAAGGCAACCCAGTACATACTAGAAGTAGGATCTCCAACAGCGGATAATACACGGTCATCCAAAAACCAGGAGAGCCAGGCTTCATTTAAATATGTGACCAATAACGCTGCAGTAATTGCTGCGGATCACCACTAAATGTACATGGTTATTGTTCACTATACGACTTCTGTGCCGCTGGTGAGAATGAGTTCAGGGGAGAGATAGTATGGACTTGGCCAGGAAATTGCGGATATGTTTAGCACACTTGCTGGAGCTCTTAGATCAATCTGATGAGCATTGGATGTCGGTGCTACCAAAATCTAGCGTGGGAGTTTGCTACAGGATTGAGAAGGCTGGGGTTGGATGATTCACATGTACTTGTTACAAATATACCCCAAGAGGTTTGAGAGCGGTTTAATATTGGGGCAAAATGACAGTCTCATTGTTTGGACTTGAAAAGACTTACCCCCAAAATCTTATGTTTTGAAGCGTGGTTTTCCTCCCTTATTATACATTGAGCTCTCTTTATATATCTGCAATTTAAGTTAGGATTTAAAGATTTGAACTGTTTTGATTATATTATGTTGTAGACTGCAAGCAATATCTTTACTTATACCTTTCTGTAGCTTTGCAGTAATTAAGGTTTATAATATTGTGTACATGATGCAGTTATTTTGCCCAGCCTACTATATTATGGAAAATTGCAGACGTATTTCATTCACTGTGTCTCCCTATTTGATCTCTCTGATATACCCATAGTGCCTACACAATATAGGACTCATGATGATGTGATTTTTTAACTGGTTCCTAGGCCTACTGGCTGTATTTTCCTTTTATACCTATGCCCTCCACATTGTGCGGTCAGTTCTCTATGAGAAATAAAGCGAAGTAACATTAAAAAAAATAATAAAAAAAATGTATATATCATGTTACAAAAGACATGTAATGTAAACAATTGTAATACAAATAACAAGCATGCAGCTTTGTAATACTATGATACTTTAAATAATCTACATTGTACATGAAAATTCATATTTTGTCAAGGAGATGAGTTAAATGCCGGAGGGCCAGCAAAACCTTGACGAAAACTCAGCACTGGACCGGAATTGAGCCCCAGTCCGAGTAGGGGTGTCGATCGAGTAGGGTGTAGGGGATCAAAGCTGGCCTTTTAGTATGTTGTCTGCAATTTGATGAGGCACTTAGGGATACCACTTGTTTGGGAGAGGCAACCTTCTTGGAGGAATGCGGGACTGGATTTAAAGCGACCGTCTAGTCAAAATAAAACTTTCATCCTTCAAATAGGGCATGCAATTTTAAACAACTTTGCTCTCTTGGTATTCTTTGTTGAAGGCTAAACCTAGGTAGGCTCATATGCTAATTTCTAAGCCCTTGAAGGCTGCTTTTTAACTAATTTTGACAGTTTTTCACAGCTAGACAGCACTAGTTTCATGTGTGCCATATAGATAACATTGTGCTCACTCCCATGGTGTTATTTATGACTCAGCACTGATAGGCTAAAATGCAAATCTGTTAAAGAACTGAAATAAGAAAGTAGTCTGCAAAGACTTAGATACAAGATAATAACAAAGGTAAAAAGTGTATTAATATAACACTGTTCACTGCTCTTAAATAGGCATTTAGCTCTTTTGATGCCCAGAGAAAATAAAAAAAACCTAATCTTAAAAAAAGGCCCCCAATAAAACTAAATCTAACACCCATAGATGGTATTTACCAAAGATAAATCCGGGCAGCGGCGCGCCATCTTCATAACGGCAGTGGTCCTTCTTCATCCCGGCGGTGGTCTGTCTTCTTATCCATTTTCACATCTTCAACAGAGAGGTCCTCTTCATGCGATCACCAGCTGCACACTGAATTTTAAATGAGAGGTACCCATTTTAGTATTCCTATTGGCTGATTTTCATGTTCAAATTCAAATCAGCCTATAGAAAAAGCTTTCATTCTATTGGCTAATTTAAAAGAGGTACCTCACATTCAAAATGCAGTGTGCAATTGGTGACCACATGAAGAGGACATCTCTGTTGAAGATGTGAAGATGGATGAGGACCACCGCTGCTGCTGCCGCTGGGATGAACATAAGAAGATGGACCACTGCCGGGATGAAGAAGGACCTCAGCCAGGATGAAGATAGAGTGCTGCCGCCCAGATTCATCTTTGGTAAGTATCATCTTGGGCTTTAGTGTTAGGTATTTATTTTTTTGGGTGGATTTTTTTTATTATTAGGGATTTTTTTTTCCTCTGGGCAGCAAAAGAGCTAAATACCCAGTCAAACACCCTTTTCAGGGGACATTTTTAGAGCAGGTTTTTTTAGAATTTTTTTTAAAGTAATGTTAGGAGGGTTTTTTGGTAATGGTATTTTTTTTTTACGTCAAGGTTCGATTTTTTTACTTTCTCATGTAAGTTTTAATTTTTTAAAGTTAGTTTTCTTTGTTAAGGTAGGATTAGTTTATTTTGGGTTAACTTAGAGGTGTTAGGTTATGGGGTTTAGATGTTATTGGGTTACTTTGTGTTGGGAGGCTGGCCGTTTAGGGGTTAATAGTGTAGTGGAGACTGTGATGTGGAGGGCTGGTGGCTTAGGAGTTAATAGTGTAGAAAGTTAGTTTGCGATGTGGGGTGGTGGTTTAGGGGTTCATAATTTAGTGCACTGTTGCATCTGGACAAACTCTTTGAACGATAAATGCAATTGCGTTTGCGCAGTCGCATTTACTTTCAACACATTACCGCTTAAAGCTACCTTATAATATGGATTTTAGCGTGAAGAACACTGTGATCTTGCAATCACATTTACGCTCCTCACACTAACGATAACTCTCCGCTTATAATCTAGGCCTAAATATCTAACATGCTGTTATGCTACAAACCTATTTAAGAAATGCTAAAATTGTGGCTTACATACTGATTGTGATGGCTCCGAATACGATAGTATTCTTCATCAATAGAAGAAAACAATGTTAAAACATGAATATGTCAGCAATTTATTTTATCATAGATGCACATGAGCATAAATAGTTTCTCTTGCATTTCCTGAATTTGTGGGGAAGGGCATGCCAAAGGCAATTTCCATTGCATGTGAAGGGCTTTAAGTGAACCTTATGGAAAGTAATAATGGCAATATAAGTACTCTTATTAAAGTCAGCAAAAAAAAAAAAAAAAAGATCTAAATATATGTAAGCTATTTAATGCTTTAAGCTCCTAGCATTGTATTTTAGAGGAGTGTCACAATAATGTAACACATGCACATACATCTTGTGATTCTACAGTGTATGTATATTTCATGTATATAAAATATCTTAATTAACTATTGAACAACAAATTTCCATATTAACATAAAGCATTTTCATGTTCCTTTGTCACTATTGTTCAGAAGATGTTTTCTAAA